>NC_057797.1:573852043-573971933 GCF_018294505.1 Triticum aestivum
GGGTGGGGGAGGGGGGGTGGGGGGTGCGGTGGAGGTCGGGGCGCCACAGGGGAGGGGTGCGGGGCGGTTGGCTATGGCAGACAGGGTCTGCGGCAGCGGCGCGGGTGTGGGTGGGGAGGGATTGAGAGAGTGGACAGAAGAGACAGAGGATGGGGGCGGGACGGCCGTTAACGTACGCACCTCTTTCCCGTCAGCCAACGATCAGCAAAGATTCTTTGTCATCTGCTTGTGGATGGCAAAGAGGTGGGCCGATGGGCTTGAGTTGGTTAAACAATAACTGGACCCACCCACCTCTTTGCCGTCTGCTAGCGGACGACAAAGAATTGGCTGATGGCAAAGACCTTGTTTTCCATCAGCCACATCTTTGCCGCCCATTTTCGTGTGGCTGGCAGCAAAGACCTTCTTTGCTGCCAGCCAACAGACGACAAAGAGTTGGCAGACGGCAAATAAGCTAATTCCAGTAGTGCAAGAACTATCAAGTTGTTGCTATCTTTGACAAGCTTGTTGCCGTCCTTCGTGGTTCGACTGGATGGATATTGCTCAAAAATTAGTTTCTATACACGAATGTGTACTGTGATGCAATTCAATACGAGGGTCTTTTGTTTGCTACCACCACTTGTGGCACTGTTTTTGCATGGGATCCTCGTAGTTTCGGTACGTTTGTCTTCCACGTAATTATAATTGTTTCATCCACATGCATGCATGTGAGTTAGCAAGTTTCCCTTCTCTACTAATTAACCTTCTTCTTGTGTTTCCAAGGTCCTGTGAACATTCCACCACCTATACTTGAAATTTTTTATAACCAAGGGGGAGATGACGATGGTGATGATCACGAGCATGAGGACGAGCAGGGCCCATATGCTCACTGGCGGCTGGCAACTAATTCCGATGGATTTCTTGTCTGTATACAACCCACTGCTGATGTTACTACTGAGGGAGCAGGTGTTGTCTCCCATGGTCGCACTCTCCGGACCGATTCCAACACCCGTTGCATGGTATTGGGGATGGATACTAGTGTGCTAGCGCCAACACCTTCTCCCTGGTATGGTATTGATAGTCTTGGAGAAAACTCGCTCTTCCTTGGACAAAACTATCCAATGATGGTGAAAGGCGATCCAACTGCTGTTGACACAACGCTACTACCATTTATGAGAAGCAACTGTATCTATATGTCGGACATTGCGGTGGTTCCCTACCCTGGTCGTGATATAGTAGGCTGCTTCAGCCTGGATGATTAGTCCTGCGTTGGTCTCCAGATTGACAATAGCTGGCTCTTTCCAGAGAATCGCGTGTGGTTCAAAGCAAGCGTTTCCAACGCTGATGATTGGTTGAGTTGAAGTTCATTTCGTTTCTTGTTATTTGTTGTGTGATGAAAACTATAGTATTTATAATATATCCTCGTTGTCGTTGTGGGTTGATGACCTGTTGTATGTAATAAAATGATATGCCTGTGATAAACTTAATAAATTTATGAATGGCTTTCGAGTCGCTTCTCTGAGTGGGTGCTGCGACGAGGCAAAAATATATTTTCCGAATACATAATTGTACGTGCATTGCAATAGGTTATCGGATGAGGCCAATCAACAATAGTACACTATTTGTACTAGCTTCACATGCTGCACTATCTCTACGTCTACGTACGTAATACAACAAGTTTTAAACTTGAGACCAGCCATTCATCCTCACAAAGAACACTTTTTAACCTAGCACAGACTCCAGGAAATTTGGCCACAGTGTGAGGTGGGCCATATGTTAATGTGTTTGCTGTACATAACGAGCACCTCGAATCCTCGATACTACTACTACTATAAGTAGTAGGAGTAGTAGGGTGGCATGGGCCAGAACAAGCATTCACGTCCAGGAGTACGGCATACGCCACCAACACGACTTCCATCTGACACCATATTTCTTGGAGTCCGTGCTACATCAATCTCTTCAACCTCGTCGTTTCTCTAACTCAGCCATCGCGTGGCGGGCGAGGTGGGGGTTTGCCGATAGTCGGTTTCCTCAACTGCGGTCCCACTTGTAAGGCCAACTCCAACGCATGACCCCAAACGGACCTCCATTTTGCCCGGATTCTGTCCGTTTGGGTAGGGTAATGGGGTCGTGTCCGGGCCATTTCTCGGATGCGGTGGCCATGCGCCGAATGCGCGGACACATCCCGGCCACATACATTTTTCTTTGCAAACACATATCTTTTTTTCATCATTGATTTTTTGGTACATGGAAATACATCAACAAAATTTTGACTAGAAAAGCAAGACCAAAGAAAACAAGAACCACAAGAATACATTTTAGAAGATATCCAACTTCCATAACTGCTCCTATAAGTTGGATTAGTGCCTTCTTGATGCATTCATTGTTGATCCGCGGAGTCTCGATCTTGCGTGCTTCTTTCTTCTTCGAGTGTAAAGAAGTAGACGTGTCTAGCCTCTATTCTATCAACAAGTGCAATAGTCTCATCTCTAGCCTCCATGCTAGCTAAAAGTGCTAGAACATCTACTAAATTGCGCTCTATCAATATATTGTTGTACTCTTCTTCCCAATACCAAAACTTGCATCCATTCTACACAATAAAATTTTAAGTTAGCACAACTAGTCTAATCTGAGAGGACAACCGAAGATTTGGTCTAGTTCTTCCTCCTTTTGCCGACACATGGGACATCCGGCATCCAGGTCGTGTCATGCAAGAAAATAAAGTGGTAGTTGAAGCCACGTGATGTGCATCTTGGGTTAAACTATAAATAGAATCTTACTACTCTTGAGTAACTCCAAAAGCGGCCACCGAAGATCTTTATTGGATTTGTTTTTCATCACCAGCACGTCGAGGTGAAAGATGTGTAGGTTCAGTGGGTCCTCTTGCATTTTCACTGACATGTGGGACCGCATATGAGCAAACAGACGATGGGCTCCACGCGTCATTTGTCTGGCTAAGAAGAGAGATAGAGGAGAGCTGAGCACGGACTCCAGGAAATTTGTTCTCCGTAACCAGCACCTCGATATAGTGGGGTGGCATGGGCCATAACTAGCATTCATATCTAGCAGTACGACACACGCCACCCACACGAGTCCCATCGGACACCGATTTTATTGGAGTCCGTGCTACATCCATCTTTTCTCCCTCCTATTTTCTCAGCCATCGTGCGGTGGGCGGGGTGGGGGTTTGCCGATAGTCGGTTTTCTCAACTGTGGTCCCACTTGAAGTGAAAATGCAACACAACACGCATTCCCCCTTAAGCGGCATGCCGGACCAACCATGTGGGGGTGCGACGTGAACACGATAGGATTTTCCTTTTGAACTTGTAACTTGTAAAATTTGGTTCTGCTCCATGGCGCGACCGATAGATAGAAATAACGATTTTCCCTAGAGTAATGAGAAGTTTGGTTCTGGCGCGGTTCATGCATGGAGTACGTACGAAAATTATGAAGTTGATGCGAAAGGTAAGATAATTACTAGTAGTACCATATACTACTACATGGATTTGACGAAAAGATAAAGATACATACGGATCCATCAACGACATCCTCACGCGCTAGTGCACCGGGTCACCAACCGACGTGTGAGGAGCAGCGGCGTTGGCGGCAATCTCAACGTGCTTCTGAACAATGCCGTCCAAGGTTGCCCTGCGGTCCAAGAGGGCCAGCATCCTATCGTCCTCCTCTTTCATGTAGTAGTCCGTGTGGACGATTTGCGCGTAGACGTGGGTGATTATGTCGATGGTGTCTTGCTGCGCCAGGCGCTGCGCGGCGAGCGCGACCTCGAGGTGGACATTCTCCGGCACGACGGCGGGCAGTCGCAGGGCCACCAGTGCGTCGAAGAGGTTGTCACCATAGAGGCCGTTGAGGGTAGCAGGCATCACAGAGCCTGGGAACGTGGGCTGGAGGTGTATGTCAAGGTCGTCCGTGAGCTTCTTGATGATGGTGAACTTGTCGAGGAAGCCGACGAGGACCTCGTCGAACAAGGAGACGAAGATCCCGTCCAAGCGGCCCCTCGCCCTGGCGGCCTCAAGCACTACCTGGAGACGTTCCTCGGTGCCGGGCCATAGGCCGGCATCATGGACCATCTGGCACAGTCGGCTGATGCTCGCGCTCATCGCCTCCATGGGTCTAGCTTCTAGTCAACTGATCTTGCGATTGGAGTGATCACTCTTGCCCTTGGGTGCGTTGGTG
This sequence comes from Triticum aestivum, assembly GCF_018294505.1. Lineage (NCBI taxonomy): Eukaryota > Viridiplantae > Streptophyta > Magnoliopsida > Poales > Poaceae > Triticum > Triticum aestivum. The sequence continues at coordinate 573,856,214 of NC_057797.1, forward strand.
CGTAGGATTTCGTAGATTGGACTGGCGGGAGCCTTTATATGAGAAGTGCAGATTGCGTTGAATTCACGTGCGTGTTAGCCATCTACTCCTCGCCCCTCTACTGCACCTGCCTTTGGCTGTATGACAGGTTGGCCATCCACCCGTTGGGCCCACGTGTCATCACCCAAAGGCAGGTGCAGTAAGTCAATGAAGCTGCGCCCCCTCCGTGCCGGTGCAGTATAATCATCTCACCGGGCCTCTAGTTGGGGCCAAACGAGAGAACTTTGATGTTTACTGTTTTATTGGTCCCCTTTGCATTTTGCGCCAAGTTTTGACCTTTGATTTAACTAATAAAATGTTAATGCATGTAACCAAAAATGTTGTGTAAGTCACCTTACGAAAACCAAATAATCCCAAAACACTTAGGCATTTTACGTTAACTCCCTCCTCGTTTCTTATTTCGTGACTTATCAACCAATGAGAGATGTGGGCCGTGCATACTTTGAATGACTTGAGACTACCAAACATCACATGCGATGGTTAGTTCATTGCATGTAATCCTATTAAGTAGCAAAAAGACATTAAGTTATCTCACCGATAGGAATAAAACAATACACCATGTATTTATTTATAGAGGGAGTAATACATTTTTTGTGACATGCATTACTAGATATTGCTAGTCAAATACTAAATCCAGATGGACGTGGTAGTACTACTAAATCTAGATGGTGGTGCTAGTACTAGTAGTAGTACTACCAATGTAGTAGCACTGTACTACCCGTTAGTCAAATTATTACGTGCTGCTCCTCAGAGTGAAGTGACAAGACCCTATGCTGGATATGGCACCTGAGTATAGGCGTCGTGTTCGGCATACCATAGTCAGCCTCACCGTCTGCAGTCACTATCATCATGACTGTAGACCTAGCCTGCTTACAACTAGCCGTGTTCGACATAATTTCCCGTGCGTAGATGCCCGTGCATTGCATGGAGCACCAAGATTGGGGGGTGGATGGCGCCGGCAGCGGCCATCACGCCAGATTTTTCCATGGCCTTCTGGATGTGGTGGGGAGGAGATAAGGCTGATTGTGAGACACAAGGAGTTGTTTGTAAATAGGGAACAAGTGCGGGCATCTTTTTGCAAAACTGGAGAAATTTGGTTTGTATGCGTTAGATCTAGATCCGACGGCTGTTGGTGAAAGATGGCAGGCACAACATCATCACCAACTCAGGACCTATTTGTTTCACAGGATTTTGAAAATGCAAGAATAGGACACGGCAATATTACAAGTTTCAAACTGATATTACAAATGTTAGGAGTAATGCTGCACCTACGAAGAGGGAATTACTAGGAAGTTTACGTAAGAACTTTCGTTACTTTAGGTGGATGCAGCATTATCGTACAAACTAAAATCCACTGCCCTGACAAGTCACTAATGGGAAAATAAGTTTTCGCATCTCTGGCCACTTGATGTTTCAAAAACAAATTCAGCTTCTGCGGAGACTTTGTCATTTAGGCTTAGATGCTTGCGGTGATCAGCACGCCATTCATTGTTGCGCCAGAGAACCCCAAACCTCATTAGCTTAAGCACACTTGCCTCCAGAACAAAGAACTTGGCCAATTTAATCTCTGATGTGCTGCCTCGGTAGTCGATCAAATCAATTTCTGTAAGATGGAGATCAAGGCATTCGATGAGATTGTTACAGTGCAGCACATTTTTCACTTTCAGGTCTTTTTTTATCTACAAAAGAAGACAACATATTTGAGCAGCCGACTGCATAAGATTGCCGTGTAATCAAGAGGTACCAATATCATTCGCTCATACGATAGGGTTGGCTGGCTAGTGATATTTTTTCACACACACACACACTCTCTCTCTCTCTATCTCTCTCTCTCTTTCCTCTCATTTACCTAGGAGTACGTGAAGAGCTTGGGCATTTGTTGCCTTCCACTATGTGGCCGATGCCATATTTCGCAAAAGTATGCCACATAATACACATCAATGTCAAATCAAAAGATTTTGGCACCGCTCTCGCGATGTGAGAGAGTTGGCACGATGTGCACACAGACCCACATGTATAAACAAATCAATCAAACCAACTACACCAACCTCCCACTCTCCCAAACAAGTGTTTTTTATTGCCTCAGTCCCCTCTCTGTCTCTCACGCAAGTGTTTTTTCATTGCGTGAGTTAATTTGGCACCGGAGCAAAGTAGGTGATCCAGATTGGGGCACCAGGTGAGCAATGGAGGGGCCTCGATGGCAAATGCTTCACAAGTGAATTTGGCACGTGTTTTGGCCTACATAGTGGAGGGCCGTTATAGCCCACTTTTGTACTACCTCTTATTTAGTATAATATTTTGACCATAGATTTACGTAAGAAAATGCCAATGCATCTCACTAAAAATTACACCATTTGAAATTATGTTCAAATACGAATCCGACGATATAGTTCTTAGTGACATGCATTAACATTTTGTCAGTTAAATCTATGGTCAAATTTTGATACTACAAAATTGGAAGAGTAAACCAGGACGGAGGTAGTACTTTCTTCTTAGGGTAACCATAGAGTTACTGGAGTAGTCTAAGTTACTTTCCACTATGACTAGCCTAGGCTACTATAGTAGCACAACAACAAAAAAATGATGCAGGGGATCACGTGAAAAAAAATACTGAAAACATTTCTTTCGGTGCAGTGCGTAGATGCAGTTTTGAACACTACACTCCAAATTACGAAAAAATTGAGCTACGTTGTGATTACCGTTTACTAATAGGAAAGAAGTTTCACCTCGATGAGTAGCTTCTCCGTGCATGGAAAGCATGTAAGGAATCCAACAACTTGATCCAGATTGGGGCTGATAGATTTTATTGCCAAGATCTTCACTATGCGCATAGACTGGGTCAAGCTTGTGGGAATTATTTTCTAGAAGACGGTCATAAATACATCAAGAAGAAACTTAAAAATGTGAATTTCAAGAAGACGGAGAAGAAGATGAGTGTTGTACCTGAACGATTACAGATCCAATAAAGAGTTTAGAGGATTTGGCAGACGAGTGCACCAACGCTATCAATTTCGGCGCGTCAATGACCCTGATTTTTGTTGGACCTTCTAGATCCGATACAAGCAATCTCTCAAGGAAAGGCGCATTCTCATTGACCATAACATGGAACAGCTGGAGTGATCTCTTCCCAATTGATGTCTTGTTGCGGGGCCAGCAAGATACATAAATCCATCACAGATTCCTCGAGGCGATGTGGAGGCTAATGAACCTGTGGATCTGCTCAACACGAAGGTACTCAAGTGCAGTACAACCATGGAGCAGGTGCTCCATAGCCTTCTTCGAGATGACAACGTCGAAGAGGTCGAGCTTCTTGAGTTGAGGGAGAAGAAGGGCGGGCGCAACATTAATCTAGGAAGATAGCAGGAGCTGAAGCTGGCGCGGCGCAGCGTTGGCGCGAGGCGGCGCGCGGATGGCGGCAGAGAGCAACATCGTCCAGCTTCAAAGCTAAGCTCCTCGAGCTAATCTAGGGCAGGGGATAAGAACCACTCATCGAACTTGGGTTGGACCTTGCAATTGGTACTGAACATGCGGATGTCAAGGCGTCTGGCTGGCCCAGGGTGCGATGAAAGGATCTTGGAGACTGCAGCCATGCATTTGCAATCCCTGTTGCAGAGGCAGCTGTGGACGGTGAGGTTGAGGGGGATGCGGCGCCAGAGGGGGCGCCACCACCGGGAGAGCAGGGCGGTCCGCACGACAGATTTGGTGGGGAGGAGGCCGATGATGACGAGCAGCATGTCGTCAGGGAGGCTGCTGATGAAGTCCGAGCTCACCGGATGCGGTTTTGGCTCGAGCCGCCTCTGCTTGTTGGTTGCCTTGCCGTCCATCTCAACCTGCGGCAACGCCGGTGTACACGTGTGCTGGTGTGTGTTATGTGCTGGGTGTGCGCGAGTGCGTCCTTCTGTGCATGCCGCCACGCAGTGGTAAATTGTGCGCGAGTGCGTCCTTCATGCGGAAGAAGTGTGTCCTCAATGCGCCCTCAATTTACTAGCTTGCGGGGTGCTACCCCAAGTGGTTTTAACTTTGTTTACTTCACCGCGTGTCAGATGGGCCTCTAGTTTACTTATTTTCACCCACTGCCACATGGGCCAGCACACGAAGATACAGAACACGACCTGACAAGGCAGCATGTGGACTGGTTGACCGGTCAACTAAACAATATACGGAGCTATACGCTGACACATTGAGCGTATAATCCGTCGGTATAGAGTGTTCGAGTGAGAGGGGAGGCCCGTGAGAGAAAGCAGAGAGAGAGAGAAAGAGCTACTCCCTCCATTCGATAATGTAGTTCCAACATTTTTTTAAAGTCAAACTTTTGAAACTTTGACCAAGTTTATAAAGAAATTACTTATATCTACAATACCAAAGATAAATGATAGTATGAAGTAAGTAGATGTTATGATGAATCTAATGATCATTCTAGATGTAAATGTATTTCTCCACATATACCTGGTCAAACTTTTCTGAGGTTTGACTTCTCTAAACATCCATATGCTTATGGATGTGAGAGAGTTCCTAACTAGAGAGAGAGAGAGAGAGTGAAATAGAAAGAGTGAGTAAAAAAGTGTGTGTGCGTGTGTGAAAGAGAAATGGACAACACTCGATAAAAGTCAAGAAAAAACATGTGTGTCTTATGCAAACATATCACACATGCATCTTCGACAACAGAAGCAAAGTGAGGAGATAGTGTGTGGTTGTTTGCAACCGAGAGAGCAAGACCCCTAGCACGTGGCCAAGAGGGGTCTGACAAACAAGGGAGAGAGGTCAAGAGAGACGTACAGAGAAAATGCAGACATGGGGAGGAGAGAGTATATGTTTGTCATAGAGAGATCCCCTGGAGATTGTGATGGGACTACATGGGTGGGAGATCGAGTGACAAGGCGTGCGCGCGATAGAAGATACCCCGAGAGATATCGAGATAGACGTCTGGATGGAAGGAGACAATACGTATGTTCCTGATGGCTAGTGAGAGATAATCATACTTAGGGAGGGAGTGCTTGCGCCTATGATGGAGTGAGGGATTATGGTACTTATTAGGGGGGTGCGTGTCACATAGAGAGAGAACAAGGGTAGAGAGTGTTGGATGGGTCTATATGTATAGCGCGAGTGAGACATGTGTATGTGTGAACCAGGGAGATATAAAGTTTGAGAGAGATTGAGGAGCCCCGTTAAGGCTGAGTGGTGCGTCAGATAGCTGAGAGGGGGAAAGAGATATTCCATCCGCTCGATAATGCACTGCATCTAAATTTTTTAGAACTCAAACTTTGGAAGCTTTGTTCAGGTTTACGCAAATGTTATTTATATCTACAATACCAAAGATACATCATACGAAACTACATCTCATGGTGAATCTAATGGTATATGTTTGCCGTTCTAGATGTAATTGTTTTTCTCCACGTACATGGTCAAACTTTGTGATGTTTGACTTTTCAATAAATCAATATGCTATGGACCGAGGAGAGTGCCTAAGTAGAGAGAGATCAAGTGCGTGTGAAGGAGAATGAGTAAGTGTGCAAAAAGAGTATGTGTGTGAAAGAGAAAGTGACAACAAACAATAAATTAGAGAGAGAGTGTGTTCTTTCGTTTCTTACGCGAACATCTCACGCATGCATCTCTGAGATAGAAAAGCGAGGCGAGGAGATACACGAAGATAGCTAGTGTGTGATTGTTTGCAACGGAGAGAGACACCCCTATAGCACATGTCCAATAGAGGTCTGGCCAACAAGGAACAAAGGTCGAGAGGGACACATGGAGAACATGGACGCATGGGGAGGGCGAGAGGGTGTGTTTGTGATAGAGAGATCCCCTCGAGATCGTGAGGGGACTATATGGGTGGGAGATCGAGGGAGGTGCATGCACGATAGAAAGATGCCCCGAGAGAAATCGAGATAGACCAAGCACATTGTCGGTGTCAAAACCGGCGGATCTCGGGTAGGGGGCCCCGAACTGTGCGTCTAAGGTCGATGGTAACAGGAGACAGGGGACACAATGTTTACCCAGGTTTGGGACCTCTCTATGGAGGTAATACCCTACTTCCTGCTTGATTGGTGTTGATGAATATGAGTATTACAAGAGTTGATCTACCACGAGATCGTAATGGCTAAACCCTAGAAGTCTAGCCTGTATGACTATGATAATGAATATCCTCCCTCCGGGCTAAGTCCTCTGGTTTATATAGACACCGGGAGGATCTAGGGTTACACAAGGTCGGTTACAAAGAAAGGAATCTACATATTCGGTCGCCAATCTTGCCTTTCACGCCAAGGAGAGTCCCATCCGAACATGGGTGCAATCTTCGGTCTTCGTGTTCTTCACAGCCCATCAGTCCGGCCCATGGCTAACAGGCCGGACGCCCGAGGACCCCTTAGTCTAGGACTCCCTCAGCAGCCCCTGAACCTGGCTTCAATAACAAGGTATCCGGCGCGTAGATCTATCTTCGGCATTGCAAGGCGGGTTCCTCCTTCCGAACTCCAAGATAGTCTTCGGACGTATTGATCATGTCCGGACCTGTAACACACACACCACACACAACCGCAGAGAATATAATAATCCACGAGTCTGATCTTCTGACAACTTTTTATAGCATGACATCACGTCTGCCTGGTCATAATTTCGAACTGTTCTTCGTCTGCCGCTCCATGTTTCAAGACACGGCTGCCATTGGCACGTCTTGTCGAAGCAGAGATCGTGTCCCCTTATTGTGAGATTTTCATCAATGCGGGCATGGGTAACCCAACCATGCCATGTACATAGCCCTTGGGAATAGGCAAGTTTTAGGGCGAGTGGGGAGGCGTTCGATATTCACTGCCTTTATAAGGGGATAAGGATTCCCCCTTCTTCTCCCACACCTTCTCTCATCCTCCACCCTCCACTCTTGAGCTCCAGCGCCCAAGCTCTCATCTTCTTCCCACTCAAGCTAGCACTAAACCATGTCCGGATCCGGAGGTCAAGGCAAGTGAATGGTCTCCTCTGTCAAGGAGGAGGAGCTTACTGAGCTTCGGGCGACCGGGTACCTGGCGAACGAAATCGCCCACCGTCTTCCAGCCCGATGTCTACTACACAACCTTCTTCTTGTAGACGTTGTTGGGCCTCCAAGTGTAGAGGTTTGTAGGACAGTAGCAAATTTCCCTCAAGTGGATGACCTAAGGTTTATCAATCCGTGGGAGGCGTAGGATGAAGATGGTCTCTCTCAAACAACCCTGCAACCAAATAACAAAGACTCTCTTGTGTCCCCAACACACCCAATACAATGGTAAATTATGAAAGTGCATATCATCATAATAAAACTTGGGAGACTACAAATATCATCTTCATTAAACAGAGCTTCCCCAAGCTTGGGACTAACATTAATTGCAACAAATACATTCTCAAAAACATCATCTTCATCAAACATAGCATCCCCAAGCTTGGGCCTTTTCATATCATAAGCATAATCACTCTCATCATTAATAGTATGGATAGCACCGATAGTATAGCAATTATCATCATCACAATGAGTAGTAGGAGCAATATCATTTGGGAGGGATACCTTTCTACCTTTGCTTCTCCGTCTTTTCTTTTTCTTCTTCACATCATGTGTGGGTTTATCCCACTTTTTTGAGCTCCTTATCAATGAGATTGGTTGAAAAGAAGGCTCCTCCTCGTTACCTGATTCATCATAAGAAATAGTAGGAGAATATTGGGAAGTCTCTTCCCTTTCGTTAGTATTCCCTTCATATTCTATTTGTTTTCTTTTCTTTATGTAATTGGCAACATAAGGATTTTCAATGCAATTCACCGCACAATACATATAAATTTCTTCTAGATCAATATCGAGGAATTTATCAAGGTTATATTCTGGAATATGCTTAGTTTGGCGTTTCATTTCTTCATAACCCAAAAGAAAACTAAGTTCATTATGATGTCCAAGGGAAATCAAGTCATCACAATTTTTGGACACGATTCGATCATGAAATAATTTGCGTTTGATATTTAAATGACCATGTTCATTGCAATGTTCACAAGTATGGCTAAGATATTTTAAATTTTAAGCACTAACATCTAGCCTCTCTTGCAACCATTTAGTTTCCAAATACTTATGCCTCTTGCAAAATCTCTCTTCCCTGTTTGGTATGTACTTGCAAACTCTACGCACTCCACAAAAATTGACATGCTTATAAGAGATATTTTCATCATAACTAGTGCAATCATCATTAGTACTATGGATATTCAAAGAGTTCATACTAATAACATCGCAATCATGCTCAACATTCAAAGATTTAGTGCCAAACATTCTATAGACTTATTCTTATAGAACTTGAGTACAATTTTCCTTTCCATCATTCTCACAAAAGATATTAAAAAGATGAAGCGTATGAGGCAAACTCAATTCCATTTTTTTGTAGTTTCCTTTTATAAACTAAACTAGTGCTAAAACAAGAAACAAAAATATTTGATTGCAAGATCTACAGATATACCTTCAAGCGCTAACCTCCCCGGCAACGACGCCAGAAAAGAGCTTGATGTCTACTACACAACCTTCTTGTAGACGTTGTTGGGCCTCCAAGTGCAGAGGTTTGTAGGACAGTAGCAAATTTCCCTCAAGTGGATGACCTAAGATTTATCAATCCATGGGAGGCGTAGGATGAAGATGGCCTCTCTTAAACAACCCTGCAACCAAATAACAAAGAGTCTCTTGTGTCCCCAACACACCCAATACAATGGTAAATTGTATAGGTGCACTAGTTTGGCGAAGAGATGGTGATACAAGTGTAATATGGATGGTAGATATAGGTTTTTGTAATCTGAAAATATAAAAACAGCAAGGTAACTAATGATAAAAGTGAGCACAAACGGTATTGCAATGTGTTGAAACAAGGCCTAGGGTTCATACTTTCACTAGTGCAAGTCCTCTCAACAATAATAACATAATTGGATCATATAACTATCCCTCAACATGCAACAAAGAGTCACTCCAAAGTCACTAATAGCGGAGAACAAACGAAGAGATTATGGTAGGGTACGAAACCACCTCAAGGTTATCCTTTGTGATCGATCTATTCAAGAGTCCGTAGTAAAATAACACGAAGCTATTCTTTCCGTTCAATCTATCATAGAGTTCGTACTAGAATAACACCTTAAGACACAAATCAACCAAAACCCTAATGTCACCTAGATACTCCAATGTCACCTCAAGTATCCGTGGGTATGATTATATGATATGCATCACACAATCTCAGATTCATCTATTCAACCAACACAAAGAACTTCAAAGAGTGCCCCAAAGTTTCTACCGGAGAGTCAAGACGAAAACGTGTGCCAACCCCTATGCTTAAGTTCACGTGGTCACGAAACCCACAAGTTGATCACCAAAACATACATCAAGTGGATCACGTGATATCCCATTTTCATCACAGATAAGCACATGCAAGACATACATCAAGTGTTCTCAAATCCTTAAAGACTCAATCCGATAAGATAACTTCAAAGGGAAAACTCAATTCATTACAAGAGAGTAGAGGGGAAGAAACGTCATAAGATCCAACTATAATAGGAAAGCTCGCGATACATCAAGATCGTATCACCTCAAGAACACGAGAGAGAGAGAGAGATCAAACACATAGCTACTGGTACATACCCTCAGCCCTGAGGGAGAACTACTCCCTCCTCGTCATGGAGAGCACCGGGATGATGAAGATGGTCACCGGAGAGGGATTCCCCCCTCCTACAGGGTGCCGAAACGGGTCTAGATTGGTTTTCGATGGCTACGGAGGCTTTTGGCGGCGGAACTCCCGATATATTCTCCTCTCCGATGTTTCTAGGGTATATGGATATATATAGGCGAAAGATGTCGGTCAGGGGAGCCACGAGGGGCCCACAAGGTAGGGGGGCGCACCCAGGGTGTAGGGCACGCCTCCCTGCCTCGTGCCTCCCTCGAAGCTTCCCCGACGTCTACTCCAAGTCTCCTGGATTGCTTTCATTCCAAAAATAAGTTCCGTGAAGTTTCAGGTAAATTGGACTCCGTTTGATTTTCCTTATCTGTGATACTCTAAAACAAGGAAAAACAGAAACTGGCACTAGGCTCTAGGTTAATAGGTTACTCCCAGAAATCATATAAAATAGCATATAAATGCATATAAAACATCCAAGGTTGATAATATAGCATGGAACAATCAAAAATTATAGATACGTTGGAGACATATCACAGCCCATGGGCAAGTGGTCCCCACACCGAAGCCCAATGAGAGGGTGGTATTCATCCCTCATTTCCTCCGCGGGCTAGGGTTTCCACTCCACCCTTTCGTGCACGGGTTGATGTACTATTACAGGATAGACTTCCATGATCTATCCCCGAACTCCTTCCTCAACATCTCGGCGTTCATCATCGTGTGTGAGGCCTTCCTCTGCATCCAACCCCACTCCGGGCTGTGGCTCAAGGTCTTCAATGTGAAGCCGAAGGTGGTGGATGGCCAGAACACGGAGTGTGGAGGTGCCATGGTGAGCAAGCTGACTAATGTCTCCTGGCCGAAAGGCACTTTCGTGGAGACTGTCAAGGAATGGCAGAAACAATGGTTCTACATCATAGAACCCCACAGCGCAAACTGGGCCACCGCTGCCGAATTCAACTCCGGCACTCCAATGCGGCTCACCTCCTGGGTTGAGAAGAGCCCGAATTGGTCATCGTCAGATGAGCTGATAGCGCTACAGACACGCATTCAAAGTATGGTGGACAAGTATATCAAGCTTGTCGATATAATCCAGGTGATGCTAGTTCGCCGGATTCTCCTGTGCCAAAGCCAAAGCCGCCCTCTATGGGAGTTTAATTCGAAGAAGCACCATACCCTATAGAGGCTCTTCAAAACTTCTCACGAAGACGCCTAGAAGTTGCTCTTCAAGGGCAACGAGACACCGCCGGGCACGGATTCGGACAGCAGGCACGATATCAATCACCTCGCCAACGAGGTATATTATTTTTAACGCATCCCCTACTTGCTTGTTTCAAGGATGATATCTAAGCTCTTATTATCATTACTTCTTCAGGACTGGATGGAGAGGGCGAAGCAGATCCGGTGCCCGGCTCCGCTGCCTGAAGAACCAGTCATTCCGTTTAGTGAAGATGCTGGTGTCGGCACCTGATACGTCTCCAACGTATCTATAATTTTTGATTGTTCCATTATATTATATTATTTGTTTTGGATGTTAATGGGCTTTATTTACACTTTTATATTATTTTTGGGACTAACCTATTAACCGGAGGCCCAGCCCAAATTGCTGTTTTTTTGCCTATTTCAGTGTTTCGCAGAAAAAGAATATCAAATGGAATGAAGCCTTCGGGAGCGTGATTTTTGGAACAAACGTGATCCATAGGACTTGGAGTGGACGTCAAGCAATCAACGAGGTGGCCACGAGGCAGGGGGCGCGCCTACCCCCTGGGCACAACCTCGTGGCTCAACCGACCTACTTCTTCCTCCTATATATGTTCACATACCCCGAAAACATCCAGGAGCACCACGAAACCCTATTTCCATCGCTGCAACCTTCTGTACCCAAGATATCCCATCTTGGGGCCTTTTGCGGAGCTCCACCGGTGGGGGCATTGATCACGGAGGGCCTCTACATCAACTCCATGGCCCCTCCGATGATGTGTGAGTTGTTTACCTCAGACCTTCGGGTCCATAGTTATTAGCTAGATGGCTTCTTCTCTCTCTTTGGATCTCAATACAAAGTTCTCCTCGATTCTCTTGGAGATCTATTCGATGTAATCTTCTTTTGTGGTGTGTTTGTCGAGATCCGATGAATTGTGGGTTTATGATCAAGATTATCTATGAACAATATTTGAATCTTCTCTGAATTCTTTTATGTATGATTGGTTATCTTTGCAAGTCTCTTCGAATTATCAGTTTGGTTTGGCCTACTAGATTGATCTTTCTTGCAATGGGAGAAGTGCTTAGCTTTGGGTTCCATCTTGCGGTGCTTGATCCCAGTGACAGAAAGGGAAACGACATGTATTGTATTGTTCCCATCGAGGATAAAAAGATGGGGTTTATATCATATTGCTTGAGTTTATCCCTCTACATCATGTCATCTTGCTTAAAGCGTTACTCTGTTCTTATGAACTTAATACTCTAGATGCATGCTGGATAGCGGTCGATGTGTGGAGTAATAGTAGTAGATGCAGGCAGGAGTCGGTCTACTTGTCACGGACGTGATGCCTATATACATGATCATACCTAGAAATTCTCATAATTATTCTCTTTTCTATCAATTGCTCGACAGTAATTTGTTCACCCACCGTAATACTTATGCTATTTTGAGAGAAGCCACTAGTGAAACCTGTGCCCCCGGGTCTATTTTCCATCATACAAGTTTCCAATCTATTTTATTTTGCAATCTTTACTTTAAATCTATATCATAAAAATACCAAAAATATTTATCTTATTATTATTATCTCTATCAGATCTCACTGTTGCAAGTGGCCGTGAAGGGATTGACAACCCCTTTATCGTGTTGGTTGTGAGGTTCTTATTTGTTTGTGTAGGTACGAGGTGACTCGCGCATGGTCTCCTACTGGATTGATACCTTGGTTCTCAAAAACTGAGGGAAATACTTACCTTGCTTTGCTGCATCACCCTTTCCTCTTCAAGGGAAAACCAACGCATTCTCAAGAGGTAGCAAGAAGGATTTGTGGCGCCGTTGCCGGGGAGTCTACGCACAAGTCAAGAAAAGCAAGGTAAATAATTTATGTAAGCGCTTGTTGGGAGACAACCCAATATTTTTCCTTGCTGTTATTCAATAAATAATTTATCTAGCCTCTTTTTTGGTTGTTTTTTTGTGTTTAATTAGTGTTTGTGCCAAGTAGAACCGTTGGGAAGACTTGGGGAAAGTCTTTTTGATCTTGCTGTAAAAAACAGAAACTTTAGCGCTCACGAGAATTGCTGCCATTTTTATTGGAGAGTGCTATTTAGTTAATTTTTTGGCAGATGATTAATAGATAAATTCCTCACATCCAGCAATTTATTTTAGAATTTTTGGGGTTCCAGAAGTATCCGAAACCTATAGATTACTACAGGCTGTTCTGTTTTTGACAGATTCTGTTTTTCGTGTGTTGTTTGCTTATTTTGATGAATCTATGGCTAGTAATAGAGTTATTGATACGGGCGTGACACCGTCGACTGTTGATGATACTAAATCTAAGCTAGTTAAGGAGTCAGATCATGAAAAGGTTGTGAAAAATAATGCCATGCATGCGTCTCGATTTCATTGAGGAAACGATGGTCAGGTGCGTCAATTATGCGGACCTAGATTCAATTTTTTAATGGGTTGATCAAAGACCAGTTGTACGACACGCTTACTGAATTCAGGAGGTATGTTTGGAAGGTCAGTGTATGGTCATGTACACATGGAGTCTAAAACCGTACGAGCATGTTTGATAATAGAAAGGGGCAAAGGAAAGTCACGTACAGAGAAGATGGTAAGAGACTTTGTTCGGCCACATTGCAAGAGAATACAAGAGACTAAGATGGAACCGGTGCTAGCTTCCGTGGAGCCTAATTTTCGTACACCTCCACATCAAGTTGTTGTGATAGGTAGAAAATCCTAATACAAATTGGTTTGGATTCTTATTTTTGGTTTGTGTCAGCCGGCTAGCTGTCTAGCATTGTATGTGAGTTTATTTTCTTGTTAGACTTTGTTTTTTTCTACTCATTAGTTGGAGGCGTGAGAGTCTTGGAGTCCAAGTTGGTAGATTAGGGGAGTTGCACACGTTGGCATATAAAAGCCAGGCTACGGCCGATGTAAGGCAGATCAGTTTGGAGTTTTATTTCATGTATGAGATATACATAAAAACGTCCGAGTTACGGGAGGCCATATCTTGTGTATTATCTATGATTTTCCCATCGTGGAAATTTACTAGCAACGGAGGGTTGATCATCACATCGACGCCTACGTGCTGATCCAAGGGGGTCATTATTTTATCCGTGTATTTTCGTACGCGGGTGAAAATTATCTTCAAGGTTGCGAGGAGGAACAGGGAGACGAACTATTGATCAAGCATCACCGTGAAAGATCGGGCCATCTACATGCGCGAATTAGCATCTTGCTAGTCCATGCCTCATCATTTATGAACCATAGAAAAGTTGGAATACAGTAGGTTTAACACCAATATAAATAAAGAATGAGTTCATTACAGTACCTTGAAGTGGTGGTTTGTTTTCTTTTACTAACGGAGCTCACGAAGATTTTCTTTTAAGTTTTGTGTTGTGAAGTTTTCAAGTTTTGGGTAAAGATTTGATGGATTATGGAACAAGGAGTGGCAAGGGCCTAAGCTTGGGGATTCCCAAGGCACCCCAAGGTAAAATCTAAGGACAACCAAAAGCCTATGCTTGGGGATGCCCCGGAGGGCATCCCCTCTTTCGTCTTTGTCCATCGGTAACTTTACTTGGAGCTATATTTTTATTCGCCACATGATATGTGTTTTGCTTGGAGCATCCTGTATGATTTGAGTCTTTGCTTTTTAGTTTATCACAATCATCCTTTCTGTACACACCTTTTGGGAGACACAAACATGAATTGGAATTTATTAGAATACTCTATGTGCTTCACTTATATCTTTTGAGTTGGATAATTTTTGATCTAGTGCTTTGCTTATATATTTTAGAGCACGGCGGTGGTTCTATTTTATAGAAATAATTGATCTCTCATGCTTCACTTATATCATTTTGAGAGTCCTTTAGAACAGCATGGTAATTCACTTTGGTTATAAATTTTAAATGCTAAGAGAAGTTGGATGCTTGATAGATGGTTTTGAGATATAAAGGTGGTAATATTAGAGGTGTGCTAGTTGAGTAATTGTGAAATTGATGAATACTTGTGTTGAAGTTGGCAAGTACCTTAGCATGCACGTATGGTAAACGTTATGTGACAAATTTTAAGCATGGGGTGTTCTTTGATTTCTTTCCTTATGAGTGGCGGTCGGGGACGAGCGATGGTCTTTTCCTACCAATCTATCCCCCTAGGAGCATGCGCGTAGTTCGTGGTTTTGATGACTTGTAGATTTTTGCAATTAGTATGTGAGTTCTTTATGCCTAATGTTGAGTCCATGGATTATACGCACTCTCACCCTTCCATCATTGCTAGCCTCTTCGGTACCGTGCATTCCCTTTCTCACCTTGAGAGTTTGTGCAAACTTCGCTGGTGCATCCAAACCCCGTGATATGATACGCTCTATCACACATAAGCCTCCTTATATCCTCCTCAAAACAGCCACCATACCTACCTATTATGGCATTTCCATAGCCATTCCGAGTTATATTGCCATGCAATTTTTCACCGTTCCATTTATTATGACCTGCATCATCATTGTCATATTGCTTTGCATGATCATGTAGTTGACATCGTATTTGTGGCAAGGCCACCATGCTTAATTTTTCCTACATGTCACTCTTGATTCATCGCAATCCCGGTACACCGTCGGAGGCATTCACATAGAGTCATATTTTGTTCTAAGTATCAAGTTGTAATTCTTGAGTTGTAAGAAAATAAAAGTGTGATGATCATCATTAGAGCATTGTCCCATGTGAGGAAAGTATGATGGATACTATGATTCCCCCACAAGTCAGGATGACATTCCGAACGAAAAAAAGAAAGAAGGCCCAAATAAAAAAAAGAATGAGAGAAAAAGAGAGAAGGGACAATGTTACTATCCTTTTTCCACACTTGTGCTTCAAAGTAGCACCATGATCTTCGTGATAGAGAGTCTCTTATTTTGTCACTTTCATATACTAGTGGGAATTTTTCATTATAGAACTTGGCTTGTATATTCCAATGATGGGCTTCATCAAATGCCCTAGGTCTTCGTGAGCAAGCGAGATGGATGCACACCCACTTAGTTTCTTTGATGAGCTTTCATATATTTATAGCTCTAGTGCATCCGTTGCATGGCAATCCCTACTACTTGCATTGACATCAATCGGTGAGGACTTAGTCGTGGAGCCATCGCGTTGCGGTTAGCTTAAAGGGTTTAAACCGGACAAAGGATACGGGAGTTATACTGGTTCGGCCCCTTGCGGTGAAGGTAAAGGCCTAATCCAGTTGAGGTTATATTACTAGGGTTTTGATGACCAAGGAGCGAATACGCTAGCCTGGCTCTCGATTTGATCTTTCTTGTCCCTAAATCGCCGTCGGGTCGTCCCTTTATATACACAGGTTGACGCCCGGCGGTTCACAGAATCCCGGCCGGCTCATATTTATGTCCGGCTCGGTTTCTACCCTTTCTTATCTTACAATACAAGTTATACATCTTATGGCGGTTTACATCTACGGGCCCTAACCCGCCTTTGGGCCTTGGGCCTTCTTGTTAAACATCCTTCGTAAAGCGCCTTGCCTTCGCGGGCTTCGAATAGGAATAACTTACTATGAGTATAATCCGGCCCCTCCAAGGCGGTTTATACTTAATAGTTATATCCCCAACATTAGGCCCCAAATTGATTTGAACTGGTTCATGTCAATTTTCAATACTTAGAAAAATTCCTTCTTCAACACCTGCTGAAAAACCTTGTAAACCGTCGTGACGTCATCTCCGAGACCATAATAATCCGTCGTGATGTCATCTGCCATTAGCTTTACATAGATCCCAAATCTTTTAATGTATCTTCTTTAATGAATTTCCGAAAATCGAGGCATCTGCATGTCTATAGATTCGTTTTTAGACCTCCTCGATTTCCGTCCCTACCGCTTATCCCTTCACCTTATAAATAGGGCCAGGGGTCATTTTCACTTTCCCCCTGTGCTTCCCAGCCTCATCGTTTTCCTCGCGTCACCCCAGCACCTCGAGCTCCACCGACGCCGTCGAACTTCGCCTCTGCATCAACTTTGGCCGCTTCATCACCCTGAACGTATCAGAGAATCGCGGTGCCTCTCTGTTGTTCCTTTAGCACCAGTAAGCCTCCCTTTCCTAAACCGTAGATCCAGTTCTAGGGTTTGAACGTTCCTTGATGTTCATCGGTGTTCGTCGGCGCTCATCACTGCGCTGTAGTTCCTTTGATTGAAACCTCAATATTCAACATGTATAGCAATGGTCATAGTTCTTTTTCATCAGTACATCTTGTTTAAGCAAAAACTCCAATCTGAATCCCACCTGAGCCTTAATCCATTGTTTCGGTATCCATGTTTTAGGTCTGAATATATTTCCATTTTCTGACCTGTGATAGATCCAAAATTATAATGCCAACTTGTGAAACCTGTTTGTCCTTTACTTAGTTACTTCAGATCTGTACCTTCCATACCAATATAGGCGGTTTAACCTTAGAAAATGATAACCTACCAGGTACCATTAGTCCCCTCGTAAACCGCCAATCGCTTTATCATTGTAATTGTGATAGCATCAACCTCGGGTTTAACAATTTTGCATGCTTGAATACCTTTTGTCCCTTAACCTGCAACGCTTTATGCTTGTCAACCATGAATCTTAAGCCGACACAAACCTTCCTTCAGGTTGTCCAAGAAATGGCCAAGTCTTTTTATGCTTGTAACCGGGTCCCATCCTGGATTACGAAAGAAGATCTGAATGGATGTGTTATAACTAGCGCTTTACCGAAATAGAGTGAAATCCATTGGAGAGCTACCGGTTTAGAAAATCCTCCTGAGCCCAAGGATGGCGAAATAGTTGTGTTTGTTGACCATCTGAGCCGTGGTTTTAAACCTCCCGGATCAAAAAAATTCCGTGATGTGCTTGCTAGCTTCCAAATCCACCCTCAAGATATTGGCCCTAACTCTGTGTCCAATATTTGTAACTTTCATGTATTTCGCGAGGCTTATCTGCAAGAAGAGCCAATCGTTGAACTGTTCAGAGACTTTTTCTATTTAAACCGCCGTACTGAATTTACAGATGGGCCCAATACTGAACTTGGCGACATTTCAATTCAAAAAAGGAAAGACATCAGCTTCCCTCACGCCAAGCATCACAGTCACCCTAAGGATTGGAATCAGACTTGGTTCTATTGCAAAGATATGTCCCCAGATGACGAGAATCCTCTGCTGGGTTTATCGGGCTCACCGGCTTACCTATACACATCCATTTCCCCAAAGGCTGACTGCAAAGGAACGGGCCAAATATGCACCACAGCTTGCAAAGCTCAGAGCCTTTGTGGCTAATGGTTTAATAGGAATTGACTTTGTTCGTTGCTGGATTTCTTGGGGTATTTTTCCTTTAAGCCGTCGCCCTGGTTTAATATGTGAGTACACAGGGGATTTGAAAGACCCTCAACGGCACACTGACATTCAGTTAACTGATGCTGAAATCACTGAAGCTATCAAAAAGATACTAGATGAATCGGTGGCTGTCTGCAGCAAAACAGGGCTAAGTCCCTTCTGTGTTTCAAATAAACCGCCAGCTGTAAGAATCGCCTAACCCCTGTTTGAACCTGATATTCTTAACCCTTCCTTATAACCTTTGTCAATCTTTTAACAGGGTGACGACCCATTTTGGAAGAAGAAAGCTCAGGATAAACTGGCCAAGACCCCTCGACCCAAGACAAAGGTCATCAAAAAACCTGCCAAGAAGAAAGCAGCTGAGTCCACCGAGCTGAACATCGACAAGGATCTTGACAACCCGGAATCAGAGGTAGAACTTGATTCTCTTGGTTCCTTTCATACACCTCATTGACAATGACCATTATCAGGATGAGGCTGAAGCTAGCCGGGCTGATGATATAGAGGTAATTACTCTTTCCTCCGGTTCAGATCCTATGCCAACACAGAAAACCCGTCAAGCAAACCAGAAAGTAAAATTTTCACACCCTCTAGCTTATCTAAATCCAAACTTTCTTTTGAAGAAACAATAGCATGAAGCTCGCCGCACAACCCGGCATAGTGGCCAGGTGGTTACTTCATCCGGTTTACCGAACACGCCGGTTTGTAAACCCCGACTAGAGGTTTCATCTATTCCTGACACATCTTATCCCAAGGCTAGTTATTTTCGGCAACCCCTTAATCCATCTAACTCAAACAATTAGGGAATTTCCCATTCATCCTCTAGTGAATCAACAGGGACACAGCTTCCCCCTTAAGACTGTTCCTGTGTAAGCATACTAAACTTAACTCTTTAACCCTTGCACCTGTTTAATATTCTAACCTTTATTTCCATTTATTGCAGAGCCAAAGCCAGACCCAACAAGAAGGCTAGGCTAAATAAATCGGCTGATGATGACATGATAGCTGACCTAGGAAAAACTCCAGAACCATCTGAGCCAAACACTGATGTTCTCCTTGATGATCCGCCAGCACAAGATCAGGACACCTTTGTTGAACAAGTAGAAATTGATCCGCCAGCTCATGATGATAAACCGCCAAGCCCAACCAAAACTACTGATGACAAAATGGACGATGTAGTCGTTACTGGTGTCAGCTATATAGCCCCAGGCAACCCCACTATTCTTGCAAAACATAGCGCCAAGGAAGAATTTTCTACTATAGATAAGGGCAAGTGGAAGGCGGATCTAGAAAGTTATGCCCATCTCAGCACCCAAGACATCCATTCCAGGTTTTTAAACCAGCTATACACCAGCCGTGATTATGAAGCCGGGTTATTGAATATGATGAAAGAGCGATATGAGGTAAACATTGTTGATTTCTGCATAACAATTCTTCCCTCATAATCAATTTAGTACCACCAACTCTAGTAGTCCCCAAGGGCCGGTTCATAATCCTGATACGAACCGGGACTTTGTAAGAAAATACTTCAACTTTCCCTGTGTAGCCCCTAAGGGCCGGTTTATCTTTTCAAGATGAATCGGGTCTTGTTACTATATAACTCAATATGCATTTACAAATCTGTGTAAACTGATGAACCACCAAGCTGCATGATGGTAGCAAGATCCATAGTCTTGAATTTGAGCAAATATGCATTAGCCCCCAAGTGCCAAGTATATGACTTGTCATGTGCATGGGACTTTGTAATAATTTTGAAGAAAAGTAATAGCCATTAGCCCCCAAGTGCCAAGTGCATGACTTGTCATGTGCTTGGGACTTCAAATGTATACTGCCAACTCACAAATTGCATACTGCTTGCAGGCTGAGCTTAACAAAAAGGAAACCCAAGTCGTCGACCTTCAAGAGAATTTGAAAACCCAACAAGACAAGACTTCCAAGGCAAAAGAAGAGCTGACCAACGCTTTAGTAGCTATGGAAAAGCTGAAGGAGAGCTTTAAAAGCGAGCGAGCCGGCTGGGATACAGAAAAAGCCACTTTGCTGAAAAGGGCTGAAGACGCTGAAGCGGCCCTTAGTTCGGTCGCGGAAGAATTAACTGGCTTAAAGCGGCAGATAACTTCCATGACTACCGCTGTATTTGGTGAGTAATGATCGTCACAAACCGTAAACATGTTTTATGAAATAGACGGCCGGTTTACCAATCTTGTCGCTGCAGGGAGTCGTGTTTCTCATCTAGGCTCCGACATGTGTCAAAGTTTGAAAGTGGCCTATACCTTTATAGAGCAGCTATATACCGGTGTTCAACGGGTTATCTGCACAACTTCGCATAATAAATCGCCCCCAATGTTGATCAATGATACTTTGGTAAGGCTAGTTGTGATGCCCACTCGGATTGAAGAACTTAAGAAATCAGCTACCAGGGCGGGTGCTCTTACCGCATTAACTCGGGCCAAAGCCTGGATATCAGATCTTGACCCGGTCGATATTAGAAACGGCTTCCCGAGCATAAAAGAAGATCGGTCAGATTTGATAATGATGACCTCAGAGCCTTGACACGGGAGATGCGTCCATTGGCGAGCAAATTGGCTGAAGAAACTGATCTATCACATTATCAGGTGATTTATGATGTCGACAACAAGAAAGTTAATCCGCCAAGTTGCAATGCTCCAAGACTAACTCCGGCAATCCGTAAGCATACCTATGCTCCTGATATTAACCCCTCCTCACTTATAAGAGATGAAGCTGTATTTAGAGCCTTAACTGGAATCGATTGGTCAACCAATGACTTCCAGCAACTGGGTAGAGAAGAGGAGGATGATCCGGCACAAGATGATCCGCAACCGTCAAGCCAACCCGAGCCAGATGCATAAATCGGTGGCCGGTTTAGCTTATTCCTTTATGCAGTACTTGTTTGAGAACAATTAATTTTGAGGGCCTCAATCCGCCTTGTAATAGGCCAGTGAAAACTCCTTATCTGCTATGCCATCGTGCATTTGTACTTTGCATGACACTGTTAATTCGCTATTTTGATATGCATTGTGTCTGGTTATGATACTTTAGCACCATGGAATCTGCTTTTGCAAAAACAAAAAATGTCTAGCGGTGTACCGCTGGACGGGTTATCTTGCCAAATAATATAGTTGATAACCATGGCTAGGCAGAAAAATAACCATATATAATGTAAAACATACCATACCTATGATATTCTATCACACTACTGGATCAACAAGGTAGTATAATAAGGGTGATAACCCATAACTTGAATATTGATATTCCTCAGCTGTTGCCGGTTTATGAACGGGCCCAGACCAGATAAATTACACTCATAAAGCGTTATAAACCGAAAAAATGAAAAAAGTTTGAAATAGTCATAATTGTGGTGTTGCAATGATAAAGAGGGTTAAAGCGATGGTTCGAATACGACCAAAGCCCCCAAGTGATTTCCTTGGTGGCCTTATGCCTATCAAGAGGTGTAGCTATGGTTCAAATACGACCAAGCCCCCAAGTGATTTCCCTGGTGGCCGTATGCCTATCAAGAGGTGTAGCTATGGTTCGAATACGACCAAGCCCCCAAGTGATTTCCCTGGTGGCCTTATGTCTATCAAGAGGTGTAGCTATGGTTCGAATACGACCAAGCGTACCCTAGTGATTATGTGGGCTGTGCCCAAGGGATACCTATGTTTGAGCTATGCTATGCATCAGACTCTCTTTGGTCCCTTTAATCCGGGCATTAAGCCTCAAGTAGATCAGAGCCCTGCTCATATGAAGTTGTGATATTGGCTTGATAGCTGGATTACCAAGGTAACATAGCTGTGCTCTTATAATATGGGCTTGATAGCCGGATTACCAAGGTAACGGAGCTGTGCTCTTATAATATGGGCTTGATAGCCAGATTACCAAGGTAACCGAGCTGTGCTCTTATAATATGGGCTTGATAGCCGGATTACCAAGGTAACAGAGTTGTGCTCTTATAATATGGGCTTGATAACCGGATTACCAAAGTAATCAGAATCTCAGGTAAGAGAACGACAGAAGCCCCGCTCTAATAAGGATGTCGGTTTATTATATCAATCATAACATATACATTGTTTAAATATGTACATACGGAGAGCCTGTGGCTCACGTGTAATATGGCCTAAGCTGAGCAATATTCCAGGGCCGGCGGGTCTCCTCCTCCGACGTGGGTGAGTCCTTGTGGTCTCGAACATTGATAAGGTAATATGACCCATTGTTTAGATTCTTGCTGACCACAAAGGGTCCTTCCCAAGGTAGGGATAACTTGTGCATATGAGTCTGATCCTGGATGAGCCGGCGCACCAGATCACCTTCTTGAAAAGTTCTGGTTTTAACCCGACGGCTGTGGTAGCGGCGTAGGTCTTGCTGGTAAATCACCGAACGAGTTGCTGCAATGTCACACTCTTCATCTAACAGGTCAAGTGCTTCCTGACATGCTTTTTCATTGTCAGCTTCAACATAAGCCGCCACACGGGGCGAGTCATGACGGATGTCACTAGGGAGAACTGCCTCTGCTCCATAAACCATGAAAAAGGGCATATAACCCGTAGACCTGTTGGGGGTGGTATTAATGCTCCATAACACGGAAGGTAACTCCTTGACCCAACAACCCGGTGTCCTCTGCAAAGGAACCATAAACCGGGGTTTGATACCTCTTAACATCTCTTGATTGGCTCTCTTAGCCTGTCCATTAGACTGGGCGTGAGCTACTGATGATATATCAAACCGGATATACTCACGTTGACAAAAATCTTCCATAGCTCCCTCTGAAAGGTTAGTGCCATTGTCAGTTATAATGCTATGTGGAAAGCCAAAGCGGAAGATCACCTTCTTCATGAATTGAACCGCCGTCGCCGTATCACATTTGCTCACTGGCTCGGCCTCTACCCATTTAGTAAACTTGTCCACTGCCACCAAGAGGTGGGTCTTCTTATCCTTGGATCTCTTAAAGGGCCCCACCATATCAAGTCCCCAGACTACAAATGACCAAGTAATTGGAATCATCTTTAACTCCTAAGCTGGAACATGCGCTCGACGTGCAAATTTCTGACAACCGTCACACCTTCTGACCAAGTCCTCAGCATCAGCATGAGCTATCAGCCAATAAAAACCGTGACGAAAAGCTTTGGCTACCAGAGATATTGAACCAGCATGATGGTCACAGTCCCCTTCATGGATCTCACGGAGGATCTCACAGCCTTCTTCCGGAGACACACATGTAACACCCACAATGCGGCTATATCTCCCACATATTGGGGCACAACTTAGAGGCATAGCCGCATGGTAGGTTTGTCGCAAGAGGGGTAATCTTCACACAATCCCATGTACTGAATAGAAAGGGATAAAGAGTTGGCTTACAATCGCCACTTCACACCATACATAAGTAAAACATACATCATCCAAAATACAATCAAGGTCCGACTACGTAACCAAAATAAAAGAAGACAACCCCAAATGCTAGATCCCCGATCGTCCCAACTGGGCTCCAATACTGATCAACTGGAAACGAAACAACACAACAAACACGATCTTCATCGAGCTCCCACTTGAGCTCAGTTGCATCATCTGCACTGATATCGTTGGCACCTGCAACTGTTTGGAAGTATCTGTGAGCCACGAGGACTCAGTAATCTCACACCCGCGAGATCAAGACTACTTAAGCTTATGGGTAGGACATGGGTAGTGAGGTGGAGCTGCAGCAAGCACTAAGCATATATGGTGGCTAACATACGCAAATAAGAGCGAGAAGAGAAGCAAAGCAACAGTCGAGAAGCTATAAGTGATCAAGAAGTGATCCTGAAGCTACTTACATTCAAGCATAACACGAGACCGTGTTCTCTTCTCGGACTCCACCGAAAAGAGACCATCACGGCTACACACGCAGTTGATGCATTTTAATTAAGTTAAGTTTCAAGTTCTATACAACCGGACATTAACAAATTCCCATCTGCCCATAACCGCAGGCATGGCTTTCGAAAGTTCAAACCCTGCAAGGGTGTCCCAACTTAGCCCATCACAAGCTCTCACGGTCAACGAAGGATATTCCTTTTCCCGGGAAGACCCGATCAGTCTCGGAATCCCGGTTACAAGACATTTCGACAATGGTAAAACAAGACCAGCAAAGCCACCCGATGTGCCGACAAATCCCGATAGGAGTCGCACGTATCTCGTTCTCAGGGTAACACCGGATGAGACTAGCTACGAGTAAAACCAACCCTCAAGTTTCCCCGAGGTGGCCCCACAGGCAGCTCGTTTCAGACCAACACTCAGAGGAGCACTGGCCCGGGGGGGGGGGGGGGGTTAAAATAAAGATGACCCTCGGGCTCCGAAAACCCAAGGGAAAAAGGCTTAGGTTGTTAGGCAAATGTAAAACCATGGTTGGGCCTTGCTGGAGGAGTTTTATTCAAAGCGAACTGTCAAGGGGTTCCCATAACACCCAACCGCGTAAGGAATGCAAAATCAAGGAACATAACACTGGTATGACGGAACCTAGGGCGACAAGAGTGGAACAAAACACCAGGCATAAGGCCGAGCCTTCCACCCTTTACAAAGTATATAGATGCATTAAATAAATAAGATATATTGTGATATCCCAACAATAACCATGTTCCAACATGGAACGAACTTCAGCTTCACCTGCAACTAACAACGCTATAAGAGGGGCTGAGCAAATACGGTAACATAGCCAAACAATGGTTTGCTAGGAAAGGTGGGTTAGAGGCTAACATGGCAAAATGGGAGGCATGATATAGCAAGTGGTAGGTATCGTGGCATAGCAATAGAGCGAGCAACTAGCAAGCAAAGATAGAAGTGATTTCGAGGGTATGGTCATCTTGTCTGAGATCCCGCAAGGAAGAAGAACGAGTCCATGAAGAAGACAAACAGATGGAGTCGAACGGATCCTCACAACTCCGAAACGAAACCGAAGCTAACGGAGAAGTAACCCGGAAAGAAGCAAACAACAAAGTAAACAATCATCACATAAGCATGGCATGATGCACAACCAAGTATGATGCATGTCCGGTTTAATGAGGCATGGCATGAAAAAATGCACAAACAATCCTAGAAATTAAGTGGAGCTCAATATGCAACTCCGTTGCATATTGACGAAACACCATGTGACTTATTTAGTTCTCTCTCGTTTATGTACTCCACAATATTAAATGTTGGTTAGCATGGCAAGAGGTGAAGCATATAAAACTACCTATCTAGGCAAGTTTAAATGAGGCCGGAACAACAAACAACAAGTCCGGAAAATCCTCATGTGCATATATTAGGTTTGGTACTGTTCTGCCCTAAACCATATTTTAGAGTTTTTAAACATGCAAAGTAAGGTCACCATGATAAACTAGGTATTTTTCTACCCCAATTACATTTAAACTTTATTAAATTTGGAGCTACGGTTATTTAGTTATGAAATAAAACATTTTAACAAGTTATTTAAGCAAATTTAATCAAACAACAGTTTAAATATTTTAAACATAGATGAAAGTTGCAAATTATTACTCTACACAGAATTCTAAGCATTTTACATATATAATTTGTTTTAATATGATGCACCATTTGTGAGTTATTATATGCATGTTGTCTAGGGACTTTTCTATAAAACTGGTAAACCCTAGATAAAAGACAAATTCACAACGCGGGAAACAAAAATACATGGGCCGGAACTGAGATCTGGCCCAGGCCGCTCACCCTAGCTGGGCCTTGGCATTGAAACTAGGCCGTGAGGTGGGGAAGCAGGTGCGGCCCTGGATGGCGCTAGGCGGCGCGCGAGCGCAGGATCGGTCAACGCGGGGCGGGGCGACGCTGCGAGCGGTTCGAGCTCTTCTGAACGAAGCAGAGGCTGGAGGCGAGGTATGGAGGTCGACGGTGAGGGGGAACCGCGGCGGCGCAGCGGATCTAGGTGGAAGGCGAGGATCTCCGGCGAGGCAGGGCTTGGCGCGGGCTCGGTGGGGTCCATGCAGAGGCTTCACCTCAGCGCTGCAAGCTGGGCACAGAGCAGGCAAGGCAGCGGTGAGGTTCAGCGAGGGGCGCAGCACAGGCGAGGCCCCATGCGATGGTCGGTGAGGCATGAAGCAGGGCGGCGGCTCCAGGGGCTTGGCGGGACTCCATGAAGAAGATGGTGGCGGTGACACTGAAGGACGCGTGGGCGAGCGATTCAGAGGATCGGTGGAGGCCGGCTCCGAGGCGGACGGGTGCGGTCAACAAGGACGGTAGGAGCAGGAGGCTCGGCCCCGACCTTGTTCGAGGGAGTTGCAGCGTGGTGGGACTTCGACCGAAAGGGGAGGTCGCGGAGGAGGCTGATGTGGCGCGAATCCGAAGGGCGGCGACGAGGACAAATAGTGGCCATGGTGATCTCCTGCTACAGCAAGTACAGGGACAGAGAGAGAGATATGAACCGACGCGAGAGAATGTAAGAGAGGGATGGGAAGAAGCGGAGGAACGGAGAGAGGAGGCGCGGCAGGTGCTCAACTTGTTGGCTGCTGGTGCTCCGGCGGCATCGGAAGGCCTCCGGCAAGCTCGAGGACGGGAGGAAGGAGGTACCCAGGGACGGGCGCTGGCTCATGTGGCTGCTGGAGTTGCTGGTTGGATGGATGGATCGATGAAGAACAATGGGGATTGGCCGGCGTTGAAAACAAGGAGAGTGGCGGTGGATCTGGGTGATGGGATGGAATGTACTGGATGCGGCTGGGGAGGATCCCTAGGGAATAGGGTTAGGTCCAAAATAGACTAGGGGTAGACTAAATATATACGGGAAAAGAGGGATGTTGGATCATCCGATCAAAATCTGACGGACGAGAACCAATATGTTAGGGAGTCCAATTAAGAAAACGGGGATGTTCTTTAGATGTTTGGGGATGTTCCGGACCCATCGGTCACGACTGCTCGGGTCGGGTCCGGGACAATTTTCGGACGCGCGCGCGAGGAGGGCCGCGGGCTGACGAGAGAGTTTAGGTTGGGCCTGGCGGTAGGTAGTGGACTGTGTAGATAGTCTAGGGAGGAAAGAGAGGGGCAAGCCCGGCAACAGTTTTCGGAGACCGAAAACGTCCGACGTTTGACCGACTATAATGTCGCTATAGTTATCCGTTGGGGCGTCAAACGAACTCAGCATGCGATGAAATTTGACAGGCGGTCTATCTACACTATAATAAGACCGCACACCAACTTTCATCCTCCATTGCCTGAATGTCAATCTGCCCCTCCTGTCCGAAAAGAAGCATATCCGAATAAAGGTACCAAGGTAACCCTTAGAGTCAAAGCATTTTTAGCTATTAAGGACTTAGTAAAAAAGGCTCAAAAAAACTTCCGAGAACATTTTCCGTCCACTTATAAAATAATATTTCGGACATGCCACGGGCGCGTGCATGTGTTGTTGGGCTCAGAACGGACAACGGGGAGACCTGGGGACCTGGACGGATGCAAGTTTTGAAAACATGATGATGCAATGCACATGATGACATGGCAAGATGCAACACGCAAGCGAATGGCAAGGAAACAACAGCGAATAACTGGAAGACACCTGGCGCATCGGACTCGGGGCGTCACAACACTCCACCACTATAAGAGGATCTCGTCCCGAGATCTAGGATGGCACCGGAGAGAAACGGAAGAGGAAGAGAAAAGGTAAAACTAAGTTGCTTCTTTGACGAATGAATGAAACCAAAGAACCTTGAGAGGTTAAACAATTGAAAGAAAGAATACAATGGAGATGAACAAAATTGAAAACACTTCGTTAGAAAAGATGAACAAGGAACCTCACGAGAACCCCGTGGTTAAAAGACATGAGAAAAGGGTTGCAATGGGCAAGAAGTACATGCAAGCACTCCGGATGATACGAGATGTACAAGGAATGATAAGGGCAATTACGAGAACACTCCGGATGGAAAAAGGAAGGTAAATAATATGAGGTTGGCAAAAAGAAAGCACTTGGATGAGACTCCGGTTAGAACAGAAATGATAGACACAACACTCCGGTTAAAATAAGGTAGAGAAGGAAAAAGAATGATATAATTTGGACAACACTCCGACTGTAAATGGAAGGAATTGAACATGAACTTGACAAGATGAGAGGATACTTGATGAAATCAACAACACACTTGCCTCCAGAACTATTGAAAGAATGGCACAAGGGGTAAGAACAAATTCAGACAGCACTCTGGTTGAGAAGGGAGGTAAAACTTGATAAGATGAGAGAACTCGAATGAAAACATGACACTCCGGTTAAATAGATAAGCATGAAAAGAACACAATCCTCACAACTTGAGATGATGAGAGAAGAGAGAAACATCACAATGCCTCCGGAAGAAAAGAAAGAATGGAATGGAATGAACGGAGGGAAGCATGATCTTGAGAGAGCACACTTACAACAAAAGCTAGAATGGAGTTGTTGGATTATCAACAATGAAAGGAAAAGCTTGATGTGGGCTTATGGAAGAAAACTTCTCAAAATTGAGGTGAAATTCTGCCACTAACGAAAACAATAGGTTGGATTGATATGAACAAGGAGACGAGAAACTTATTTCACCAGAAGGATAAATGAAGAACTTGGGTCATTTATAAGCACCATAAATAGCAACAATCCTTAGGGAAAGCTTTAGGTGAAATAAACCCAAGATAACTCCAATGAAGAGATTGATGGTCTGAAAAGATGACTTGACCGAAGAGAAAATGATGGATTTAGATATGTCACTCTTGAAAAACTTGTGAATCATGAAACACAAAGGGAAATTATCAAGAATGACATAACACCACCTCAAAAGATGAGATATGAAAGAATTGCACTTCAGAATGCAATATGAAGAATGCTTGAACTCCTCAAAACAAGACATGTGTTGAGCACCATGTTTATTTGAGAGTATAGCTTGGCGGATCATAACTCCGAGAGAAATCTTGAAGAACAATTGAAGAATGAAATGAATCCTTAATGAACAACCATGTAGAGACTCCATGAAGAACTCCGGTAATAAAAGGATGATCAAAAGAAGTGAAGGATGAAAAGAATAAGATTTAAGCCTTGCAATGATTTAGATGGATCTTCGTGATGATATAACCGAGAAAAACTTGGAACTCCGGAAAAAAAAGATAAAGCATCTCGAACCGAGAATGTCATATGATGAACCACTCCGGAAAGAAGAAACTAGATCACTTGGGTGAAACAATAATAAGAATTATGTTATGCGTATCCGTCACCAATTAAATTAATGAATAGCAAACGGATTTGGCATACTACTTATTCTCGTTGAGAAGAATTAAGAAGGATATAGCGCAATCTTGAGAAAAGACTTCAACGATCCGCCGGTAAGATTGGAAAGAACGAATGAATTGATATGATAATGTATGAAGGGGAACCTTGTACAAACCGTCGTAAGAATTAAAAATGAACGAAGAAATATTAAGAAACACCAGGAAGAATTAGATAACGAATGGAGCTACTTGAGAGAATTGATACACGAGAACGAATAGATCACGAACTGATTAGACGAAACTTGAATGATGCACCGGTAAAATTTAGAGAAAGAGAGCTGAAAGCTGAGAATGAATAATTCTGAGATGATGGCCTCCGGATAATCAAACTGAAAAATACTCCTGAATTGCTCCGGATGGGTGAAAAGAATTCTCACAATCGAAACCAGTTATGAGAGGATGGCATCAAGCTAGAACCACGCATTTCTGAGAGAACGGACCAAGATTTGAGAGAAACTCTTCTTCGGTCTTCTAATGTTGAGAATGACGATGCAAAACACCAATATGAGTTGTTGAGATACTCCGGGATGAATATTAGAAAGATCGAACCGATGATGAAAAGAATTTGAAAGATCTTGGAGAAAGACATATGACCGATGATAACTCATTCTTACATCAAACTTTGAGATGAATTTGAAAATAACTCCAGAAAAATAAGAAGAGTCAGATAAGATCCTGGGAAAAGACCTGTGGGTTAGGGCCCACTCAAAAGAAACACTGTTGAACGATTTGAAAAAGAGATTGCGCCGGTTGAATTAAATGGCTTGAATAAGGTAAGACCTAAAAAATAGCTTGGATTGATCAAGAATAGAAGCACTAATCTTCCGAGATATCTTCAGCACAACGAAACAAATGGAAAACAAGAGGTGAATAATTAAGAAGTGCACCGTCATAAGAAAGCATTTGAAACGAGGAGAGGATATGCTCGACAAAGCTTGAATTGAATCCACCGGAGAAGAAAAGAACGAAGAATAAAACACTTGAAGCTCCGTTACACTACAAAAAAAGTACACTTCCGTGATGATACGTGTTTGTCACAGTAGGTCGCGTTTTCTGTCATGCATGTACATCCATGACGATTTTATGACAGAATCAAGATAGTCATACCTGTGCTGTCGTAGAAGTGTTCCATGACATTACCAAAATTATCATCACGGAAGTGTCCACTTCCATGACGATAAATCGCGCGTCACAAAAATGCTTTCGTCAAGGGTGACCGACACGTGGCATCCACTGTAACGGAATGCTGTTAGGCTATCGGGTCGGGTTTTGGATCCGATAACCCGTTAACAGCCCCGACCAATGGGGATTTTCCACGTGTAAAATCATCATTGGTTGGAGGAAACACGTGTCGGCTCATCGCTGGGACAGATGTCATCCACTCATTGGACAGAAGGCGCCTATGATACGTCGACACGTGGCACGGCCCAACAAAGGCCCATTCCTGTGAAAAGGCCGGCCTGTTTGACTTGGTCAAAAGGTGGCGGGCCGGCCCATGGAAAGCCTGTTACCGGCCTGTTCGCATATAGCCCATTTACAGCCTGCTAACCAAGGCACGTTACGCCCTATTCAAATTAGGCCCAATAGCATCATCTGGGCCATCCAATATGATTCTAGCCGTTCTCACTTCTGGCCCATGTATGGCCCATGACGTCTTTCGGCCCATATGAGGCCCTATGTAACTCTTGGCCTATTAACGGCCCGTGGTGAAACTAGCCCGTAATGAGCAGTGTATCACTTTACACCCATTAACGGCCCGTGGCGAAACTGGCCCGTAAAGAACAGTGTATCACTTTATACCCATTAACGGCCCGTTATTCCGTTGGGCCGTTTCCAGCCCATGTTATCTTTTGGCATTCTCAGAGCCCATTTATTCTTGGGCTATTTTCCAGCATTCGTTTACTTACGGTTCGTTACTGTCATTTTCTGCTTGTGGGCCAAATTCAGCCCGTGGTTATAGTCGGCTCGTTTGTGGTCCGTTAATACGTTGGGCCGTTTTCATAGCATCGTCAAATACGGCCTATTAACGATGGCCCGTTATGGTCGGCCCATGAACGGACGATTCCAACTCTAGCCTGTTTACGGCCAGAATGCGGTCTGTTTGGCCCATGTTTGGCCAATCGATCATACGGCCCGTATAAGGCCCATTGATGATACGGCCCGTAGAAGGCCCATTGTTTCTACGGCCCGTAGAAGGCCCATTGTTTCTATGGCCCGAAGAAGGCCCATTGTTTCTACGGCCCGTAGAAGGCCCACTATTTATACGGCCCGTACAAGGCCCACTGTTTATACAGCCCGTAGAAGGCC
This sequence comes from Triticum aestivum, assembly GCF_018294505.1. Lineage (NCBI taxonomy): Eukaryota > Viridiplantae > Streptophyta > Magnoliopsida > Poales > Poaceae > Triticum > Triticum aestivum. Next base: position 573,888,002 of record NC_057797.1, read on the forward strand.
CACTGTTTCTACGGCCCATAGGAGGCCCAGTGTCACTACAGTAAATATTAGCCCATGGTTATTATGGCCTAGTTTTAAAAAATAGGTTATTGCAGCCACTAGCAAACCGCAGAAAAAGAGCTTCACTGACTACAAGCAAACAAATAAACAAGACAACAAGGAAATAAATAAGCAAGCAACTTACACTAGGCTATCACGGCTATTACACATATTACATCCACCGAGCATCAAAGTTCGCCACCAGTGCAAATATAGGGAACACAGCAGCATATAAACGCCACAACAAAACAAGTCCAGAACTGAAACCACTTCAGAAGTGCTCAAGGAACAATATCCTGGGTACGCATAATGCTGGCAAGATGCTTAGCAAGCTTATTAACTTTCTCTTGTTTGGAGCTGAAGTCCTCAAGCGCTTGCTGTTGCACCAGAAAGTATGCATCTGAATTCTGCAGGGACTTCCTCAGTCCTTCGGCTTCCTGTCGCATAACATCTGATCGATGTCTTTCAACTTGAAGTTGAGACTCAAGAAGCCGAACTGATTCAGGCAACGAGTTCGAAGAGCTGGTGCTAGCAGTGGTAGCCAGTAACTCGAACAATACATCAAGATAGGACTTTGGGGTTGTCTCAGTGTCTTCAATATAGTTTTTATCAGCTTTCTTGGAGACCAACAGGGATGTCTCACTATCTTGAACCTTATCTGCATTACTTCCTTTACCATTGCATAACAAGGTACTCTTCTCCAATATTTTATCCGCGTTTTAAAAGAGAAACAAATAAACACATCTCAGGTTTACAATGTAGTATATGAAACTCATTTTGGTAAACCAGTTCAGTAGTAAGGTGGACAGGATAACAACATGAAACAAACATATATCTATGTAGTATGGTCACAGTATGGTCTATATCATTCTAGTTTATGTTGCCAAATCAAGATAGATACAGTTTGAATCATATCTATTTAAGACAAAGTAGCATAGACAGAATATAAGTGTGGGAAACTACACAGCAATAACAACACTTGTAATGTGCATGGCATGAGAACATAACTGTTTATTCAATTGAAACTGAAATCAACATAGAGCAAGTTACAACAGCAAACAACCAAACACGTTGAAGAAACATGTTTAAAACATACCTATTGCGCCATTGGAGTTTCAATTGCATCCTTCAAATTTGAAATTAGTTGGTATCAATAAATACAGTGATGCAAGAGCAAAGTAGTATGAACCATAGCTACGGAACCTGACCTGAGAACAATTCTTCTTCTGCTTTAAGCGTTGACTTCGGGTTTGGAGTGGTGGTCCTTGTGATTTGGGCACTGCAGTTGCCTTACTAACTGCTCGTGTTTGGGTGCTCTATGGTGGAAACGGTGCCGTGTCAATGGGAACTGGGTGTCTATCTGCTGGGGTTGGGGTTAGAAGGGGTGTAGCTAGTTCTCTGTCCAACTGGGTAGGGGTACAATCTGCATGAGTGTGGGTTATGTGTGGTGGGGCTGGTTCTTGGGCAAGTACAACTGTGGTTCTATCTGCATCGACAGGTAGCATGATCTTTTCTAAAGACCATGTTTTTACTCCCACAGATACTGCGACCACTCCCTCCAATTGAAATGGCTGATAAACAAGAAAAGTAATTGAATGTACAGCCATTGTAAGATAGACAGGTGCAATGGATAGTAGGGAAGAAAACAGGACATGAAATAATTCACATTTATGTTGTCTAAGCAAATAGAATAGCAGGACATAATTTCACATATATGATGGCTAATTAAACAGGATAGCATGACACAATTTCACATGTATGATGGCTAACTAAACATGATAGAATGACATACTTCAAAATATGATGACTATGTAAACAGGATGACATGATATAACTATACGATGTGTCTATTAAAGTGGTTGGCATGCCATAAATCACAAACATGCCGTCGATGGAAACATGATGGCATGATATAATTCACGGATAGAATGACATAATTTAAAATATGATGACTATGTAAACAGGATGAGATGATATAACTATATTATGTCTTTAGAAAATGGGTTGGCATGCCATAATTCAGATACATGCTGTCTATGTAAACATCATGGCATGGCATAATTCAAATATATGATTTATATACTAAGGAAGTGAGCAGAGGGCAATCACATATATGATGTGTCAACTAAGGAGATGGCATTCAATATTGTGTATATGATGTAAAAACTAAGCATTGCAATACAACATATGCATTATATGAGTAATATAACCCTGCCAAGTTTGAGCATACACCTCAGGGGGATAATAGGGCTGGTCATTTGCCTCTGAATCCTCCTCTGAAGAGCTATATGTAACCAACAAGATATCTGCTTCAGCAGGTAGCATTGTCTGCTCCGAAGACCTTGTTTTCACTCCAGATTTCTCCATCACCAATTCAAATGGCTGATGCACAGGAAGAGCAGTTGAATATACAAACATTATCGACAAAAGCAATGAGCAATACAAAAAAAGGACATCATAATATAATTCACATATATGACGCTTGCCTAAACAGCATGGCATTGCATAATTCACATACATAATGCCTTGCAACAAGATAACATTGCATAATTCACATATATAATGTCTTGCAACAAGATGGCATTGCATAACTCACATATATAGTAATTAGAAACTAAACAGGTGGCATTCACACAAAGCATGTCTAAACTAAGCAAATGTCATAGCAATGCAAGATACCAAGTTAGGGCATGCACCTCGGGGGGGGGGGGATATGACTGGTCATCTGTCTCTGAATCCTCCTCTGAGGAGCTATCGGTAACCAGCAAGACATGTGCTTCGTCAGATAGCATTGTCTGCTCTGAAGAGCTTGTTTCCACTCCAGATTTTTCCATGACCGTGCCGAATGGATGATGCACAGGAAGAGTAATTGAATGTACTAAAATTGTTGACAAATTTAACACATAATAAAAAAATGATGGCATGATATAATTCACATATAAGATGACTGGCTAACCAGGGTGGCATTGCAAAATTCACATATATGATGCCTGGCTAGACAAGATGGCATTGCATGATTCACATATACGATAAAGAAACTAAATAGATGGCATTAACACAAATCATGTCTAAACTAAGTAGATGACATCTTTAATTTATATAGTAAGCAATGCAAGGCACCATATGCATGATATTACCAACATCAGCATGCCAAGTTAGAGCGAAGACCTCATGGGGTAAATAGGAGTGGTCTTCTCCTTCTAAATCCCCCTTAGAACAGTTATCTTCCTCTTGATTACGATCCGAAATGGGTGGAGGGGGATGCCTTTGCACCCACCATGGAACGAAGTCTGCATGAAATTTTATTACCATGCAAGGCTCGTCTCTTTTGCTCTACATGACCAGTTCCATTGTGTACAATAACTGGCATGCATAGGAATAAAACATAGTGAGATTATGTAAGGAGTGCATGCACAAATCCAGAGTGATGGTAGCAAACCGTGGATAGACCCAAAACCAATGATAGCAGGCAGATAATAGCTTTAGTTAAAAAATACAGATAATGGCTCCTTTAATGTTTTTTGCACCCAACATGAAACTCATAGTAGACACCGGAGATTAACCAGATAGTAGACAGATAGTACTTATTGCTGCCCCAATATGTACCCCACAACCATTTAAAAACTCAAGTTTCAGCATTAGTTTGGACCTGACTCGGAGTCTAATAGGTGAACACGACGATAATGTATCATTTCATCATATTAAGTGACACATAACGTAAGCAGACACGGAAGAGTGCGACCTCTCTTGCGGACCCGTGTAGTCCTCAAGGTCATCTTCTTAGTTGATGATGGTAATGCAGTTGCTGTGGCTGCCGGCGGCGGGGAAGAAGATCTAAGGCGGCGAAAGACAGTCTGGAGAGCGGATCCTTGCTGTGGTGAACCCTTCCGTCGTTGGAGCAGCTGAGCTGGGGTGGAACACAACGCCGCAGGAGCAGGACAAACCACACAAGGTTTTCTTTGACACATATCTGTAACAGAAGTAATTGAGTAAGGGCTTGTTTGAATTTGAGGATTCTAACAATGCAGGGATAGGAAATAGACAGGAATAGGATAGGAATGCACGTGCAAAACAGAGAATTTAAAAACATAGGATTTTTGTCAATCTGGGTGTTTGATTCACAACAATTGGAAGATCACAGGATGCAAAAGCATGGTGAGATTAAGTCAAACCACAAGAAAATGTACGGAGAAGTGGAAATTAGAATTCCTACGGTTTTTCTTTCAAGGAGACACTAAAGGAACAAATCCTACAGTTTTCCTTTGCTCCATTCCTTTGCACCAAATTCATGAAAAGTAGTACCATAGGAAACTTTCCAATTCCGATGTTTTTCATTCACTTTTCCTTTCAAGCACTGGCGATTCTAGTAGGCAGGCTTGAGCAAGGAAAATCCTACACTAAAAAAATGTTCTTGTGCTACTTCTATTACTTTGGACCCAGGCCACTGCCATACTAGCTCAACTCCCAGGCCCATCGACAAATGCACAGCTCAAACGTGCAGAGATAAATAATGATGGCGTTCAAGAGAGTCCATCACGGATAGCTAAGTTGTCTGGTACCTGACTGCTTGTCATATAGTAGAATAAAATAATCGTATTTCTCGTTACTACGAGTGCTTAGTGGACAATATATATATAACATGTAGAGTAAAAAATAGATGCAACAAGTGTACAACCTCTTTGGCGAAGCCATGTCAATCTCAGCGTGATTTGGTTGGCCGGTGAGGATGCTCCGGCTAACTTGGCTGTTGGAGGAGGGGAAGAAGGTCTTAGGCGTCTGGAGATGGAGCCCGAGGTACTGCTCCGCTGTGATGGAGGGTTTCGTCGTTGGAGCAGCTCCGGTGAGTTGTACGACGCCGAGGCTGAAGTAGGACAAGAGAGACAACAAACAATGTTAACCTGAGTGGAATTCTAATAGAATCTCCAATACATGACGTAAAATACATAACCACAAAGTGCTAGATGTAAAATACATCAGCCACTCATCTCTGAACTTAACTGCCAAAACTGAATTGAACTGTCGAAACTGAACTTAACTGTCGAAACTGAACTTAACTGTCAAAACTGAATTTTGCTGTCGAAACAGAATTTTGTTGTCGAAACTGAACGCACTAGCAAGGTTAGGCTACACATCGGTCGACTGACCTTTTCATCTCTGGTGAGTCGATTTTGCAGCCGTTGGATACGAAATCAAGGTCCTGTGGTTCATCTTCAACCTCCACCCCCCTGAGCCGCCAGCCACCACCGGCCAAACAGCAGCCCCCCACCACCCGCGGCCGGCGGTGCACCGCCCTGCCTGCCCCAAAAACACTCCCCACCATCGGTCCGCCGCCGCCCCGACCATCCCTCTAGCCCCCCCGTGCTGAGCTTTTTCTCCGGCGATCCCCACGCCACCGCCCCGCCATCGCTGGCGACCACCGCCCCCATCCTGAACCCTAAGATAGATAGTGGGGTACCTTTCCGGCGAGCCCCCTCCCCGCTGCGGCTGGTTCTTCCTTCACCCCGGCGAGCTCCCACCCACCCCCTGAAAATCGACTGACCCAAAAGTCGATTCAGTCAACTGAAGTGTAGCTAAATCGGAGCAGCATCACAAGAAAGAGCAAGAGCGAGAGCAGTAGCACAAGCAAGAGCAATAGCAAGAGCAGACCAGGCAGGGGACCGAGAGCAAGAGCAGAGCAGCAGCGCGAGCGAGAGCTAAAGCAGCAGCAGCTCCTACTGATGTGGACGTCGCCGCCGAGGGAGCGATGCCATGGAGGAAGTGGCCGGCAACGCCGTCGTGGATGGAGCCGCACCGTGTTGGCTCGGGACCGAGCGCCGGCAGCACCGTGAGATCGAATCAAGAAGAAAATGCGGCATTAGTGTACAACCTCTTTGGTGGCGCCGATTAGGCCGCAGCTTCATCCGAGGAAACGGTGATGATGATGCTCTTCCGGTGGTGCAGGTGAAGACGGTGGTGTGGGAATGGAGGTGGCGCGAAAGATGAAGGAACGTCGGGGCAGCTCCTTGGAGGTGGAGGACGGGGTGGCTGAACCGGCGGGACGATGAGATCGACGATGGACCCTCATCCAGTACGGTGGATGAGGGATGTCGAGGTGTTCCTGTGGGAGGCTCTGGCTGGGTGGCGGACGGAGCAGGGTGTGGGATTTTGTCGCGAGTTTTCGCGGCCTCGGTGTACGTATGGGTGGGAGGATGGGATGGCAGTGGGGAACCATGTCTTAGAGACGTGCTTGTCTGAAATGTGGGGTAAGGTACGAAAGTAGCCCCACCGATTTGAGGCGGTTCTTTCGGTTCAGGGGTACCACGGGCATTTCGCGTGTCGGGATTTCACAGGAGGTGGGAGTTTTCGCGTGCGTTGTAATTTTGGAATAGCAAGGCGCGGGTTGAGATGGAGGGAGTTGTCGGAGCACAAAGAGACAAAGATATATCTTAAATATTTCGGGCTAACAAGGCGCTGGTTGAAGAGGCGGGAGTTTCGCAGCATGATAGACAGAGACGCTAGCTTGAATTTTCGGCACAATAAGGCGCGGCTTGAAATTTCGGAAGAACAAGCTTAACGTGTACCCAAAAAAGATAATTTGCACCTCAACACGCACAACACACATACAAACACCATTTAGACTAGAGTAAGGTACACGTGCATTGCACGCATGAGATTTGGCAACCAAATTATGAATAAATACCACATTATAGCATGCAAGCTTTGAGTCATATATGCATGATGTAGATGTTCGTTTAATTCTTATAGTTCATTTCATTCAAAATCATCTAGTTTTTTATAAGAAAGCTAATCTATTTTAAGATTCATGGAATTGTGCGTCATAAGCCATAAAGTAAAAACAAATAATGGCAAATCATGTAGAAAAACATTTGGGAAATTCTGATACGGAAGATTCTAGAACAAATAAGAAGTGCTTGTGTTTTGATGTTTGTGCATTATGCTTAAGTTCAACCATGGAGTCTTCTAGATTATACATGTGGTGAAATCTGGTGGAATCTAGATGATATCCAATGGCCAGTAGTGCTCAAATTTGCCATCTTTGGACCATCGGATTCGCCTCATCCAACGACCATGTTTCAAAGTTAAAGTTACCCGCACACAATATAAAAAATAAAAAATATAATATATATATATATAGGGGTATAGATATAGATATGTGATGCGAAAGCCGCCCATCATCTCCAATTAGAATAGTGTGTCCATGCACGGATGCGACGTGGCCAAATGATGTCTGCCATCGGTATATCAAATTCAAATCAGTCTGACCTTGTTCAATGTGTATACATTACAACATGCTCGTTTCCACACCACACCGCGCAGATCTCCGTTATATTCATGCATGCATGGGTTTCAAACATCAAGATCTCTTATTCAAATATTTGAATTCAACTTTACATTGATTATGACCTCACCTATTCAGCTATTCTTTTACACCCACACCATAGTCTTCTCTTTATAATTGTACCACTAACTTTCTCTCATGCATGCATGCACACACACTACCAGTCGGCATTATCCATCACACGCATGCAATCTTTTTCTTTAGGTCGGTCTCCCATGAAGGCACACACCCACACACATCCCCCTCTCCATCATATCGGGCATTCTTTATCTCTCACGCGTGCATGCGCAACGATCGATGTTCCTCTATGTATGTGTGTATATAGCTAGGTCTTTCATAGTTTTCCACACAAACCGATCAATCAATATATCCAGTGAGGTCTCACCGTCTTTCCCACGTCCACATCGATCAATCTATACCTCTCTATATAGGATTAACATATATAGCTAATACACCCACATTAATTATATATCCAACGCCCCCCTCTCATCATCCATGCCTTCCGCTTCATCTCTTAGACGCGTGCACAATGGCGAAGACAGGGGCAGTAAGGGCCCTGCCCCCTCCCCCCTAACATCACTATATATTGAGGCTAATATGAATGTGATCATTAGACAATTGCTGCTAAAAATGGTTTAAGTTCATGAATTGACCCTCCTCGTAAAGGATTAGCAATGCTTGGCCCCTAGATCATTTATTTTTCATGGCTCCGCCACTACGCGCAACAACGCACGTGTTCGCCCCCTCTCTCTAAATATCGATCTCGCACTTGTGCATTCCTTCATAGTATCCCTCCACTCAGCCCCTCACACCATCTTCTTACCCCCACCGGATTTTGCCACATGTACAATCTAGCAGACTCCATGGTTGAACTTAAGCATAATGCACAAACCTCAAAACAACAGTGGTTCTCTTTTGTTCTAGAATCTTCCGTATCATAACTGCCCAAACTTTTTTTCTAGTTGAATTGCCATTATTTGTTTTTACTTTATGCTTTACAATGCACAATTCCATGAATCATAAAATAGATTAAGGGCTTCTTTGATTCAAAGGATTCTCAAAGGAATTTTGGAGGATTCTAATCATTAGGAATTTTTCCTATCTTGGTTGTCTGATTCGTAGGATTGTAAACCATAGGAATTTTTCCATATGATTCATTTGCACTAGATTTTATAGGAAACATTCCATCCACTCAAACCTCTTTGAAAGAATTCTGCGTTTTTTCTATGCACAATCAAACACTCGTACAATCCTGTAGGATTCAAGACGACATTCGACTATAATCCCATGTTTTTCCTATTCCCGTGTTCTTAGCTTTTTTATAAAAACTATTTGATTTTGAATGATATGAACTATAAGAATTAAACGAAGGGCTACATTAGGCATATATGACTCAGAGCTTACATGTTATAGTGTGGTATTTATTCATAATTTGGTTGCAAAATCTGATGCGTGCAATGCACGTGTACCTTACTAGTACTTCAAGTATGTGCAAAACACGTAAATTAGAATACCAATGGCACGCTACACAGTGTCTCTCTTACAGTTCATGAAGCCACGTGGCACATGTAGAGGCGTTGTCGCGACCTCCTTGCATGGATTGATCACAGTGACGTGCTGCTGGTTCCAGAAGAATGTACTCGTCCTCCCTGAGCCATACTGGCGGTACATGCACGAAGCGAAGATGTGCACGCACGCACTCATTCCCTCGCATGCACACGCGGGTACACGGGCGGACGAAATTTTGTACCAAGATCCACCCCATGTGATAATTTGACGCGTGTAAAGTCGTTCACTTCATTGATGGTCAATTAATACAACACATGCAAATTGATTGGACGTGAGGGCGGAAGAAAGACATTATTACTCCACTGCACGCATGCGAGTAGTTAAATTGTGGGTTGCTAGTAGTACTTCGGCCATGGAACAGATGATGAAGGCTCGCGTCGAGAAATCCCGTGTCATGGACAGAATGAAGAAGATGGCGGAGGAGACGCGCAAGGAGATTGAGGTCGTGGATGCGATGAAGAAGCAGTTACGACTCCGTGACGAATTAGATCATTTGGGGTGATAATCTTCCTTCTTCTTTTGCTCCTGTGTTTCATCTTTTGCTTCGGGTGTTTCGCCGCACGTGTCACGTTCTCTACGAGGCATGAATAGAACAATGGTTTTTTTGAGGGAATGAATAGAACAATGCTAACAATGAGATGACTAGCAAATTAGATCATTTTTTATCGCCATATGGCACAGGGCTGCCGTGTTTCGTGCTCCTCCGTCGCAGTACTACTCCAATGGAAAACTTGAGTATACTGCACGGTTCTTTGCTCCTCCTCGATCAGGTCATCAGCGCATTTATACGAGCAGTCAAATCACAAGGCCCCGCCTTCCAGCAGTAATGAGCCGTCAAATCACAAAGGCCCTCACCTATCGTGAAACTGACCTGCACGGTTCTTTGCTCCTCCTCGATCAGGTCATCAGCGCATTTATACGAGCAGTCAAATCACAAGGCCCCGCCTTCCAGCAGTAATGAGCCATCAAATCACAAAGGCCCTTGCTTATCGTGAAACTGACCAAGCTAGACTGCCCCACCCTCTAGCCTTTTAAAAATGTATACTTTTGTACAACAGTAGTATCGATGGATTGCGCCATGGAGCAAAACTTGAAATTAAAAAAAGGTGGTACATACAAAGAGCGCTCGTCGCCAAATTATGCATATAGTACTATTAAAAAGGCTAGTCACAATAATGGTGTCCAACACAACCCACCCCTCAAACAAAACTAAGAGGGTGCCTGGATATGTTTTAGTCCCATGACTAAAAGTAGTGGGACTAAAACATGCTAGCCTCACCCATGCTTGGATCCAAATACTAAAAAGGCTAAAATCAAGTTAATGAGCATTTATTATCCTCCAAACCCTCCATTCCAGAACTTGTCTGTGTTAAAGGAGAGGAGTTAAATGAGTAGAGATAGGACTAATCCACATTTTAGTAGGGGTGCCCCTGACTAAAATTTTTCCAGACTCATGACTAGTTTTAGCCCCTCTTTAGTCAGGGGGGCTTCGAACTTTAGCCTCTTAAAGAGACTATTTTTAGTCAGACTAAAATAAGTCCCTTGGATCCAAGCACCCTCTAAGCATCCTGGAATTCTTTGACAAAACTAAGCACCCTGAAATTCTTTGACAACTAAACTGCTGGCTATATGATGTTGGCCATATATATTGTACGTATATAATGTGAAGAAACGAGTGGTAGTACTATACCAACTAAAAGATGAAATGTAAGAAATACTAGTATGTACGTACTGAAGAGTTAAAGTAATGAGAAGAAACATAACATAGTTCTACTGGGGGCTCAGCACAACACACCCCTCAAATTAAATAAGCGCACTTGAAATTAAACTTTGCAACTATTCCGGTAGACACTGCATTAGAACCACCATGAGCAACGACACTGCCACCTTACTCGGAGTCCTCGTCCACGTCCTCGACTTCGTCCTTGTCCCTCTTCCTCTTGGCCGATACTTTTTTGCTTGAACCACACACTTGGCTGTTGCTCTTCATCCAACCCTTGTAGATACTGAAGCAAAGGTAGCCATCCCATTGCAGTGTAGTGGATGTGGTCTATATCTAGTACATTCCGCTGCCATGCATGACGATGAAACGTGTATGGAGGTTTCTCCAGTTTACCGTACGAAGGATGAACCATGGCTCCTGCTAGGGTCAGCATTGAAGGCTGATGAGAGGACACCAGCCGATTCTTCTGGAGGTTGAAGGTGTTGCCTACAACGAGGCCTATACGACGCAGGACTTCTTTGTCGTTACCAAAGTCTACAGTAATGAATTTGACTAGGTTGCTCTCGAGGAAGTCCTTAAAATCCTAGCACTCAACGTCGACATGGCATATGTGGTAGACCAAGCATAAGTCATGCACACAAACCTGGATCACGGCGGGCTTCTTCCTCTCTTCGTCCTTTAGACCCTTCTCTCGTCCCAGGATTGTGGTGTACACAACATCTAGCCCAACGACCCAGTCATCATCTGAGTCTTCGAACATGCGTCTAAAGCGAGAAACGCATCCTTTCACCATCGTGGAAGAATGGGTGTAGATGACGTCGAACTCATCGCCGGTCATGGAGATTTGGGACACCATGGATTTGGGAGGAGGGTTAGGATTAGTGGAACTGCTGTAATGTGAATTGACAGGACAACTAGGAGCGAACCGCCGTAGTATTGAAGGACGTGCGGGGACGAGTAGGAGCGAATTGCCAGTGTGCGAACGACAGGGTAGTGGCTTTCCATTCTCCCATGATACGGGCTTCCGAGAGCCCTTGGATCTGAGATCAAACGGTTGCATGGCGTGATTCTAGACCTATGGGTGAATATCCTATCCTGGAGGGTTATTTTGCAAATTTTCAGCAACTTAGCATGCGACCGTTTGATCTAAGATCCAAGGGCTGCCAGCAGCCCGTATCATGGTCGCGCCTACCACAACCGTCGCGTCGCTTGTGCGGTCGCGCCCTTGGAGATTTAACACGGTGCGTTAGGCTATCTGATGTTGGCATGTCATATATAGTCATCACTTAGTCACTCATACTACAACAAGGTTTTGGCTATAAGGTTGGCTATAAGTGTATTTTTTCACTTCTCTCTATCTCTTTCTTCGTACTCCCTCCGTCCCATAATATAAGAATGTTTTTGACACTAGTGTAGTGCCAAACACTTTCTTATATTATGGGACACAGGGAGTACTAGTATTTATTGCATTTGCCAAGGAGTGACCTCTTCCAATGAAATGGTGTTGCTAAGTTTGCTTCATTTAATTAGCTATAGACTCAAAATTGTCTTTTCACCTAGGTACATGCGCTTAGCACCGTTTCTTCCTTGGGTCACCAAACTAGTCTCTCTCTTCTTGATTAACTTGCCACATCAGACTTTATGCCTATGTGGCAAGCTTAAGCACCTGTAGGAGCAAGTAAAAGTAAGTACAATAGTGCGCTTTACATGGCATTTTTGCATATGTGGAGGAAAGAGAGGCAAGGAAAAAGTGGAGAAGTGGGCTCTCATGCAAGAGCCAACCTCTACTACAGGGTGGAGCATTGGGAGAGGCACCTGTATGGAGGTGGTCAGGAATCGGGAGACTCACGCCGGTCGTAGCGCTGTAGTTAAAATGATAATGGAAAGTCAAATCACGGGGCCCCACCTGTCCAGCAGTAACTTGCTATGAAATCACACAGCCCTATGTTTGTAGCAGCCTACTCCCTCGTCTTCTCGCATCTCTATCGAACCGACTAGGCGGAACTGCCCCGCCGCCTACCGCGCAGGAAAAGCCCCGCCCTTGACTTTTAAATAGTATACAGTATACTAATTTTGTATCCATGGATTGCGCCCGCGCCATGGAGCAAAGAGTCTAGAAAACGGCGGTACACATGTACGGAGTATACAGCACGCCTGTCGCGTTCGCGTCGCACCCTAGACGGTCGGTCGGTCTAGCACGCTGCTCTCTGAATGGAACGCGTGTCATATTGTGTTTGCACACACATGTGGGACGACAATTGAGAACCGGCCATAGGCACACTCCCCGGCCCCGCAAGTCAGCTGACTTCATAGAAGAGGGAGACGAGCGATAGTACTAGAGAAGTGTTGTACTACGTTGGTGCCTGGACGATCCCTGCAAGACACGGAAGATCAGTTCGTCCATGCATGTGACCAGACTCCAGCAGACACGCCTGGATTGGCCATCGTCTACATATCATGCAGGTTGTGTTGTACATGGCTGTAGTTGTGGTGAGAAATCTAAAAAAAGGTTTCTTGTCATCTCGCAAAATTAGGTGTCATGTGCTTCGGATCACTGCGAGGGTTAAACAACGACAACTGAGTTGGGCTAGTCATTGGGAGCACATGCACGAACAGTGACTACTCGGCTGCCATCTAGGTCAAGCCGGCTATGTTAATTAGGACATGTATCGACGAACCCCTTTTGTACGAGTTTATCTTTAATTTGAGCTTTGTTCCTCGTCTAGTTTGTCCGTCGGGATTCATGTTGTCTCCTTTGGGCAGTGAGGTTATGATTTCTTGTCATCTGGCACTTTTTCGTGTTATATGTTATAATCCGGCGCTTCAGATCAAAATGACGACAACTGCGCCTCCGGGCCACGTGCATGAAGACTTCTCGACAGTCATTGACGAGGTCAAGCCGGCTTCAGTAGACAAAAGAAAACTAGTACTACTCCACTATATAGGCAGGAGCCTCCGCGCTTGCTTGCTAGTGTTGCTCTCTTCACACTGTCTCGGCCTCTCCAGATCTAAACACGACAGCGGTGGCCACACACACACACACTCTCTCTCTCTCTCTCTCTCTCTCTCTCTCTCTCTCTTCTCACCGCTCCAGCCGGATCCTCTCCATCAGGGAAGGTGAGAAGGTGCAACGTTCACGCGGTCGTCCTCGGCGATGACTCTTACCCACTGCTGGGTGCGTCCCGATCAGCCTACCTTGTCGTTCTATCCCAAGCACCGCTGGCGAGGGAGGGCCTCCGACCCCTTCTTCCTCGCTGCCGTAGTGTGGGCAGATCCGGCCTCCCGCTGCCCACCTAGCAACATCTCGACGACCATCAGGTATAACTTCCTTCGAAACTGGCCTTGCTCTACTTCCCAAGCTCCTGACGTCGCTGCATTTGTATCTTTTACTATTTCTCAGGCCCCCTCGTAGATAGGATCGATTGGCTGTTCGAAAACCACCTAATTTTTTACGTTTAAGAGGTAAAACTAGTTCATGCACTCGAATCTAGTACTACTTGGTTCAAACAAGGAAGAAAGGGGGTGGGGGAGGAATTGTTACCTAAATCTAGGACTTGGTCGAAAGAGGAAATAATGGGGGCGAAAAGTAGCAAAGACTGGCTACCAACTGGTCTCTAGGTCTAATAGGGAAATAAAGGGAAACGCAGTACAAACTCAATATAAACTCGATCTATTGGTTGAAAAGGGAAATAAAGTGGGGACTGGGGGACAAGTCAACAGAGTAAGTCCAGCACTAGATTTGCTAGCCTCACACAGTATAAGGTGGCTATACTGAACAAAAATTGGACCGACCCAGATATCCGGTTCTGATGTTTGTTGCCCTGAGCCACTCTTATGTAATGCCACTGGTAATATGTAGCAGTCGCACTGTTAAAAGTAAGGACACGTTAAACCAATGTTGTTTTCAACGTAATGCCTCCAGTAATATGAATCAATGGCACTTCTTTACATGTCCTGCTAAAATTTCCCATTAAGATAAGTTGGTTCTTTTCGTTAGAAATGCAACTGTCCTGGTCCGCCTACTCTCCCGTGCCCAAAGTAATGTCGTATTTAATGGTTGTCATAGTTAATCCTAATGCTCACACTAATATCTAGCAATGCCAGTGCTTTAGAAATTGCTACTGTCCTTGCAGGATTGCCATTCAGATAAGGAACATGCTTCTTTTCATTTTATGCATGTTTCATCACTTGTTAGTCACCCTCCTTTCCACCTTTTTTGTGCAAAGAGAGATATACATTTCACGCTCGATCTTAGTTGAACTGCACAAATGATATCCAAATTATAGTTGAGCATTCCAGGAGCTTCACAACCAACCTTGATGTTGCTCAATTTTATTGCAACTAATGAAGAAGAAGCTCTGTGGGTTTCGTTTTCTGATGGAAATGGAACCGGGGCTGGAGCCCTTTTCTTAAAAAAAATTGAAGAAGAAGCTGCTAGCTCACAGGACATTGCTTCATTTTAGGTGAACTGCACCAAAAGGTCCCATGAGTTGAATCATCCATGTTGGTGACTGAAAGAGCCAACTTCAGCATCCCAGTCTAAGCACCCCCGGCCTCCATCCTTGCAACACACGGTACACCTCGTTTGCCACCTGCTCGACCCCAGTGTCACTGATAAAATGAAGTAATAATACAGTTAAAATAGAGCGAGTGTCATCTCTATCATTTCATTTCCAATGTAGGTAAAGAAAGTGCTTCTCTTTGTTAATGTATGTTTCATCAACTAGTCCCATTGTTAATGTTTAAGCGTTTCTGCAAACTGGGGTGCTTAATTTTAGTTGATATGTACAGAAATAGAGATTTGAATGTCTCAAGGCGCCTCCTTGTACTACCCCTGTACACTGATGTTCATCACTGGCAGAAGGTGTATCTGGGAGACTTGGGACGATGTCTAGTATGAGGCGTACCGTATGAGGCGTCGCAGGGCCCATCTCGCCCTCGCAGCATGGCATACTATGATACTATCGCATTATTTTATTCTATTTATTTTGTGTGTTTCATCAACTAGTGCCACTATAATGTAATCACACTTTTTCATTATCTGTGCAAACAGGGTTATTCAGCTGCATTTTGGTGGAACTGCACAAATGTACATATGGAACCGGCATATATGCAGAGTGCGAGGTGTGCCAAGTAAAAAATTACCGACACCAACCATGTTGCATGCACGCATTGGCATCCACCACCACCAGTGGGATGTGTGGCGCTCTCTGTGGACGGATCTTTCTCCACAGCAAATCATCTAACCAAATACTAGTAGCTTATATTGGCAGTTTTCTAGGGAGTACTCTTTTCTGAAAGAAGCACCAATCTATTTTTCTTTATTTGTACATTGTGTCACAACTTTGACCCAAAGGTCCAGTGCTATTTTAGGGTGATTGGCGTAGTACTCGGAGACTGATTGTAAGCATGATTTTCATTAGCTGTCACACTGATTGTAAGCATGAGCAGGTGGAAGATTAGGTTAGTGCGAAGCTTACCTTAAACCCTACCGCCGCCATTGAAACGAGGCGAGCGTCGAGGGAACCGTGGAGAACGGCAGGGAAGCGACGTCGCGCCATCCGGCCTCCTCTTGCGATGGGAGAACGAATACTCCTGTGGCTCCGGCTGGCTCTGCACCCTCACGAACGGCACACCATACTTGATCGATTCGTTATCCTCTGGGTGCTCGACCTTCGACCTGTATGCCCACCAGCTCCGCCTGACTGTCGCCTCGAGCGAATCTGTCTGCTCCATCGCCTAGAGGAGATACTTGATGAACTCGGAGGACTGCGGCGTGACTGCCGCCGAGGAGTACATGTACATCGCCGCCCTCATCGCCGTTGTCTCGCTCTTTTGCATACATTGCCACATGGCCCACACCATCCTCGAAATCTCCCACTCATTGTCAAACCAACTAAGGATCTCCTTCAACCTGGCTAACTTTGCCTGGTCGCCGCCGGCGATCTGCCTGATTCGCTGATGCATCCTCTCCATAGATGTCCTTCTGAGTGGTCCGGTGCTAGCTTTGGAAGATGGGAGGAGAGATGGTGATCTTGTGTCACACCCTGATTTTCATGGCACAACACTTAAGATGATAAATCATGATAAAGTGTGGTTTGACAAAAACTTTTGCATTATTTGACTTTTTATTTGAATTGGTTTTCTCTCTGTGTTTTTCAAGTGCTCTTAAAAGTCAACATAGCTTCACCTTCTATACTTCATCTCCTTGCTCCAAACTTCTGCCCAATGATCATGCCATGTGTATAGTGCAATATAGTATTTTCTTACAAAAATAATTTGGCCAAAAAGTATTTTCTAAAAGTAGTTTTCCAAAAACCCTAGAATTGAGATTTGCACTTCAAGTACTTGATTTGAGGTATGAAAAATCTTTCAAAAGGTATATTTGAAACCTATTAGATATAGGATACCAAGAAACCACAAAAATATAATTTTAAAAGTTATTTTCTATTTTATTTAAAAGCTTTTTCTTAAGGCCAGAAATGGTCTTTAATAGGGAAAAAATATTTTATTGTTTTAAAAATATTTGACAGAAATCAGGGAAACTCAGTGGGCATATATTTCCCATATATAAGAGTTTCAACACATGGTCATGTTCAAAATATTGGTCAAATCCCTCAAAAACCCTTCCTGGATATTTCAAGCTTTTGAAATATTTACAAAGGAAATATTCTCCAAAATTTCCAAGAAAATTCTAGCATGTCACATATGACATGTTTGATGATTTTGGCAAGTATCATGTCATGGAGAATAGTATAACCCCATGAAATCCCCTCAAAACCATTTCTGTCCATTTTGAAGTTTGAGCAACCTTACATTGCCAAACATGTCCAAATGTTCTCAAACCTTGTGAACATACTCAAATGGTGTAATAATTCATCTATACCAAATGGCACAAGTTGGAGAAAATGTTATATTGATCAAAGTGCCCCAAAACCCTCTCTGACCAGAATCAAATTTGAACAAGTTTGTACTACCAACTTTCTCTCCTTGACCTCAACTTTTGTGGACATGTTCAGAGCCTCAAATGATGACACTAAACTAAGTGGTGCATCAAGGAGAATAGATTTGCATGACTAAATCTTGAAAAGTCCATTTCTGCTAATTTCTAGGGTTTACAAAAGCTGCATTGGCAACTTTGCCCAAATGAACTCAATCTTGGTGGAACCCCTTATTATCTCATGCCATTTGACCCTGTCAAGCCTCATGACAATAGGAGTTCATCTTCTTGCCCAAACCAGCAACAAACACCTTCCGCCATTTTACTAAAACCCCTGTTTTGACCACTTCCACTCTTCTCCATGGCCTCAACTCTTTACCACAGCCCCTCCTAGTCCCCTTGCACCTCCAGTAGCAATGGCAAACCCATAGCTCAATTATTGGAGGGGTAAAACCCGACATTCTCTCTCTGGACAGCCCATTTCCCTCTCTCCCTCAACCTCTCTCCTGTCCTACTGGCTATCCAGGGCATCCAAGGCCCTCTCCCCTTTGTTTACTCCTCCCTAAACAATCTAGACACAAGTGGCCGCGCCCTACAAGCCAAAGACATGCCCTGGCATGCAATTGGCGTGCTCCAGAGCGCGCTACAGTGCACACCCACACTGTAGCCGCCCCCTGCCAAGCACCTCCGGCCACCGCGGGCCTCCCTAGCGCGCCCGACGATGCTCCTCGACGTCCGCATCACGCTACACTATCGGCCCCCTCCTCTCTCTCCCTCTCCGGCTCTCCTCGCATCCGGACAGAGCGCCGCCCGAGCGCGCCAGTCATTGCCCGCGATGGGGACCCGCTCTGCCGCATTCCCCGCTCCCTCTCTTCTCCCCCCGGGCGTAGTCGACCCCCACGAGCACCCCAGACACACTCAAACAGGCCCCCGTGACCCGTGGCAATGGCAACGAGCTCGCCGGCGCACAAGTCCATGGTGGACCATCGCGCGGCTATATAAGCCCGCCCCGGGCCGTTCCAGTGGCATCCGCCTCCTCCTCACACCGACAAGAACGTGCCCGCACCACCCAATCAACCCCGGAGAGCTTCTATGCTCGGGATCGACCGGCGCTCCGCCGCCTCGGTCGACCGTTGATCTCGCGGTACAGCCCCTCTCCGCCCCCGCTTTTGCTCGATCTGGAACCACCAGACCTCACTGACCCATTCCCCTCTTTCTCCCTCTCCTATTGCAGCTCGGAACGAGCTAACCAAGCACATCCCGAAGCTCCTCCAACGTGCCTCCTCGTCGCCGGCGAACCAGGCCACCCTGCGACCAACTCCGGCACCACCCGGACGGCGACACGACGAGGAGTCCAGTGGTGCCATCAGCTCACCCCGTCGTGCCCGGAAACGTCGCCGGTGAGCTCGCCACCCTCTCTGACCCTAGGTTGACAACGACGGCCGTGGGGCCCGTCAGTCAGCCTCACATACTGACGGGTGGGCCCCACCCGTCAGGTTTAAAACGCACGCACACGCGTACCGGTTTGCTGCGTCGGCTGAAGGTGTATTTGGCCTTTACGCCTTCGAAGTGGCAGCCTCCCGCGGGCTGAATCCCCTCTGGGCCTGCTGCACTGTGGCCCTTCTGGCCCAGTTGCACAGTGCTCCTTCTCCTTTTTCTTTTTCTAGAAACTTGCAAAAATTCCACAGGATTGAATATTAATCCAAATGCAATAATTCCAACTCCCATATTTTTCTAAAAATCCCACCTATTTAATGGTGTAACTTTCATAAATATCCATCAAACTTTTCTGCACCATTCAAATTTAAATTCAAATTTGAGCATTTATATTCCCCTCTAAAAATCCATTTCTCCTATTATACAACTCCAAATCCATAACTAATAATTTTCCCCTTCTTAGAGTTCCCCCTAGTATTTATCAAAAATAAGTTGACATTTTTCTGAGCACTTTGGTTTTTCTGTTTTACTATTGCCTTATTTTCTCGTTATTTTCTTGCGACGATTAGATCCCGTATTAGACGAAGTTGCTGAAGAAGAAGAAGAAGGAGAAGGATTTGAAGAACTTGAAGACTTTGAAGACCAAGGCAAGCATCCCTTTGACCATGTCTAAGAAACCCCTTTTATGCATGTCATATGACACTTTTATTGCTTGCATCGAGTCATGATAAAATGGTGACCACTTGGGGTGGTTTGCCTCCGTTGCTTTTCTCGTTGACACTTGCATGATGCATGACCCTACCTTTGTATGAGGGTTATGCCGGTGGGAGTAGATAGGATGCTAAAGTAGTGCTACGCAAAAAGGGACGGGAATATGCATAGTGATGGAGACAAAGTATTTTCAAAAGACTTTTTGAAAACCCCGTCGGGTGCCACTTATGCCCGAGGGAGGCAATGAGATGGGTAACCACTTGATGACGAAGTCGTGTACCGAGGCAAGTGTGTGTGTTGTTTTCGAAAACGGATTAGATTTAGGATTTGTCGACTGTCCCATCCTTACATGCGCAACCACTCTACCCTTATATGGGAAAGGGCATTATTGATTACTTAGGCCGATACTAGCTTGGAGCCCGCATTACTAGTGACGGGGGAGAGTTGGTGCTCTCTCTCGGGACGGGGTCGTGCTAGGTAGGGCGGCCATGACTGTTTTCACAGGGCACCGGATACACCGTTGTGTCCCCTCTCGGATGTTACGATCTCGAGTGAGTCTCGTATGATGTACATCGTGAGGATACGGAACAACAAGTGGACTCCTTGTTAGTGTCGTCTAGGGAAAGATAGTGATCGGGTGCTTACCCCGGGTAGTTGAGGTACCGCGGGTCGTGGATGACACGGAAGTTTCCCGGATCTTGTGGGTAAAGTGTGCAACCTCTGCAGAGTGTAAAACTATTCGAATAGCCGTGTCCACGGTCAAGGACAGTTGGGCGGTGCTACTTAAACTACGTCCGCATGTTTACAAACCAGTGTGTGTGTTTTGAATAAGTGGGAAGAACTACTTGGGTCAAGTCAAAGAACTTGACATGATTGAGTTGGGTTGATGCCCACTCTATTTATGTTGATATCTCTAACCTATCCTCATGGTTAATTGAATTCTCCTGATGCATGTCTTACAAGTTGTTGAACATGTCATTGCACCCAAAACTAGCTTTCCGCAAAAATTTACCTATATCATGCATTGTTGTACCTTGAACCAAAACATGGGTTGCTTGCGAGTACATTCAAAGTACTCGTTGGCTTGCCACTAGTTATTTAATTGGCCAGGCATGGAAGAACCGGAGTTCGAAGAAGAGTTCTTTGGAGACGAACATGCGAACTAGGACGTTTCCCTGTCAGAATGCCTGTAGGGTTAAGGCAGATGGCATGGATTCTACTTATCGACGGAGATTTCCGCTGCTTGTGTTTCATTTGATGTTCAGCCCTTAAGGCTTTATCAATGTAAGACTTGACCATAATGGTCATAATTTGTGTAAGACGTTATGTATGGATGTAAGACTCTTGTTATTCAGCTTCTGTGTGTTCAGTGAGCATTGATCTCTGGGATCACTGTACACGTGCATTCGGTGATCTCGACTTATGAGTCGGGGGTCCCCACAGAGCTGGTATCAGAGCCATCCTGACTGTAGGAAGCCTTAGTTAGTATGGTCGTTAGTTAGGGTAAAACTATTTCCAAAACTATTACTAGTTTTCAAAATTATCTATACTTCTCTTCCCTTCTCAGTTTTTTTCGAAAACTAAGGTATACTTTCCCTATCGATCTCTTCCCTTCAAAACTATTGGAAACGGTCGCTAGCACCCTCAAGCCCCTGACCACGGGATTCCTTGTAATCCTCGTGGGTAGCCTAGAAGGATTACATCTTGCCAAACACTCACCCACCTCTTCTGAACACAAGATTGGCAACACCACAGCAAGACGATGCCAACAGAAGATACGCCTTTGAAGAATGAGGACATGAAGACCCAGAGGACGGTGACACCTTTGAATTTTCCCAGGATGATGCAACGTTAGCCTATGATGATCATGGCATAGGATATGCAAGATCATGATATACATCGCTAATAGAGTAACCCTGTCACTACCGTTGTTGTATCGGCAACCACCGGTGGATGAGAACCTCGCCATTTGGTCTGCCTCACTATAGTGAGCAGGAAAACAGTTCTCTTCATCCCCCGCTCTTGGTGTCGATGTTGTCATCAACGTAACCGACATGTTGGACCTCTACTATGCCTTGTTAATGTCATTGCATAAAGGATTACCTACCTGGTACCATCGACGCCTTAGAAGACAAAACAGGATCGTCATGAATAAGAAGACAACAGAAGACCGAGTCAATGCCTGCTACGAGGAGCCACCTTCACCCCATCACTTCAACAGGCAAGAAGTTGTTGAAGAATCTTCAGGCTCAACCTGGATCATTTCATTGAACAACTACAAGAGACGTAGCAACACCTGAGGAAAACTCAGAAGACTGCACAAGGCTCAAGGCACGATTACTGAGTCCGAGAACCCCTAGGGTAGGATGAGTCGTGTACCCCCTATGCGCAGTCGAGTCCGTATGATGGTTCGAATAGAACCATGATTGTGTGTTGCTTGTTTTTATTTGTTTGTGTTTTGACATAGGTCGCACTTTTCCCTAGGCAATAAGTATGCGACTACATCACCTTCCTTACCTTGTTTATTTTGTTTGGCCCTTTTTGCCACCCGTTGTTTGCACCTGCACTATAGAACCCCCCCTTTAGGCATCCCCCTTTATGCTACTTATCCCTCTCATCTCTCTCCTCAACTGAAGACCAGCAAGACAAGATGCACCAAGGAGTCTACTTCGGCGTCCAACTAGAACTGAAGAACTTTTCTACAGCCTCCTCGACCAAGTAAAACCTCATAGAGTCATGTTTAACCCCCAGACTAGAAACCCATTCCTAGACCCTTTGAGACTTCACAAGATACCCCAGCTCGAGTCCTTAACCATGTGCTTAACCCACAGAATTGCAAGAGAACCAGTTAAGCCTCTGTAAACCTTGCACAACACTGGGTTCATTATGGAACTAGTGGACATAGTGAACGAGCACATTATCATCCTAATATAGCACCAGAACTGACGATGCCATAGGGAAGACCAGTTTGAGGATATAGGAATAGAGGACAAATGACTTGATGAGTTTGTATCAATGACTTGGGGGAATAGATAGAAATTCTCGTTGGACATGAGGTTTGGATTCAATACGTTATCCTAGTGGAGTATGGATGCAGAGTAATTCTACATGGTTCGGAGTAAATTGGATTTAGACTGATGATCTCGATCATGATACCATGTTTCTTGGAGGACTATAAACTAGGAGATTGGATTAATTGTCGGAGTTGATATAAGCTTGACCTTGGAGTTTACTTGACCATGATAATGGAAATTGGTGGACTTACTATGGTAAAGATAGCCCTTTCAAGTATTTGGGGACTATAGGACATTAGAAGATTAGTGTGAGACACCATAGACATTGGATTTGTAGAATTAATGGATTATGTAGTGATTAATGGAAGTTAATGGGCTATTGGAGTTGATTCATAGGAAGGAAACAAGATCTTGGAGTGGCTTACGACGTGTTTCCTTAGGATAGAGATGCTTTATCATGGACCTTGGATCAATAGACTGAGCACTTGGATTGTGGTGATTAAATTCAAGCTTAGCAGCTTATATGCTCTACCCATGGATTTTTAGGGGTAGCCATACATATGAGTTTGGGGATAGTTGACATGTATATGATTTTGTTAGACCTCCCCTCGGGGAGTCATGAGGATTTGAATAACATGAGTGATGATTGGAGTTGACCTATACGGGATGATTCTTTCGGTAACATGATGTGATTGTTTGGAAGACTAGATAGAACAATTGGCATCTCAGAAACTGTGCTCAAGGATGGTATGATAAACATTCATTCGCACACTAGAATCCTTGAAACACTTACGCCCTACCAAGCCACAACATGGTCAGACCCTGACCTTGGGCTTTGGCTCTAGATCGATAAGACCTTGGCCAATGCTCAACCGCGTCCATCACCAATGCCTCAGCCCACTTTACGTACCCCATAGACTTCATGGAGTGCTTGTACAAGTTAGTTGTCATCTTTCTTTGATGACATACTTGTCTACCCGAAGACGGAAGAAGAATCGTTGAGCTGGTCAAGGAACATCTGAAGATCGTCATGTCTAGGAGGAAGAAGTACACCAATCACCATCTTCAAGAAGTATACCTCCGCATCAAAGACCAGGCATATCTGCAAACCACTTCTCTCAAAGGAACCAAGCATTTCCATGTCAAAGGGAAGCTCACACCAAGATTTATCGGCCCTCTCCAAGATCACTGCAAGACGAAGAATAGACGGCTACCAGCTAGAGTTATCACCTGAGTCACCCACTGTGCACAACGTTTTTCCACACGACACCACTCCAGAAACGTTTCCAACTTCCTAACTAGCCCGGTATCTACAAGGACATCGACCACGAGCCATCGACCTCCAGCCCAATATGACCTATGCGAGAGACCCCAATTACAATCTGGATCAAGCAGGACGACAAAAACGAAGCCATGCCATCGAGTACTTCAAGGTTCAATGGAGCACCAAACGGAAGCAGAAGCAGTATGAGGACGTGAAGACTACCCCGGATCCAGTTTTCGTATTCCTTTCCATGCCTAGTTTGAGAATCTCGGGGACGAGATTCTTGTAAGGGGGTGGGTCTGTCACACCCTGATTTTCATGGCACAACACTTAATATGATAAATCATGATAAAGTGTGGTTTGACAAAACTTTTGCATTATTTGACTTTTTATTTGAATTGGTTTTCTCTCTGTGTTTTTCAAGTGCTCTTAAAAGTCAACATAGCTTCACCTTCTATACTTCATCTCCTTGCTCCAAACTTCTGCCCAATGATCATGCCATGTGTATAGTGCAATATAGTATTTTCTTACAAAAATAATTTGGCCGAAAATTATTTTCTAAAAGTAGTTCTCCAAAAACCCTTGAATTGAGATTTGCACTTCAAGTACTTGATTTGAGGTATGAAAAATCTTTCAAAAGGTATATTTGAAACCTATTAGATATAGGATACCCAGAAACCACAAAAATATAATTTTAAAAGTTATTTTCCTATTTTATTTAAAAGCTTTTTCTTAAGGCCAGAAATGGTCTTTAATAGGGAAAAATTATTTTATTGTTTTAAAAATATTTGACAGAAATCAGGGAAACTCAGTGGTCATATATTTCCCATATATAAGAGTTTCAACACATGGTCATGTTCAAAATATTGGTCAAATCCCTCAAAAACCCTTCCTGGATATTTCAACCTTTTGAAATATTTACAAAGGAAATATTCTCCAAAATTTCCAAGAAAATTCTAGCATGTCACATATGACATGTTTGATGATTTTGGCAAGTATCATGTCATGGAGAATAGTATAACCCCATGAAATCCCCTCAAAACCATTTCTGTCCATTTTGAAGTTTGAGCAACCTTACATTGCCAAACATGTCCAAATCTTCTCAAACCTTGTGAACATACTCAAATGGTCTAATAATTCATCTAGACCAAATGGCACAAGTTGGAGAAAATGTTATATTGATCAAAGTGCCCCAAAACCCTCTCTGACCAGAATCAAATTTGAACAAGTTTGTACTACCAACTTTCTCTCCTTGACCTCAACTTTTGTGGACATGTTCAAGGCCTCAAATGATGACACTAAACTAAGTGGTGCATCAAGGAGAATAGATTTGCATGACTAAATCTTGAAAAGTCCATTTCTGCTAATTTCTAGGGTTTACAAAAGCTGCATTGGCAACTTTGCCCAAATGAACTCAATCTTGGTGGAACCGCTTATTATCTCATGCCATTTGACCCTGTCAAGCCTCATGACAATAGGAGTTCATCTTCTTGCCCAAACCAGCAACAAACACCTTCTGCCATTTTACTAAAACCCCTGTTTTGACCACTTCCACTCTTCTCCATGGCCTCAACTCTTTACCACAGCCCCTCCTAGTCCCCTTGCACCTCCAGTAGCAATGGCAAACCCATAGCTCAATTATTGGAGGGGTAAAACCCCACTTTCTCTCTCTGGACAGCCCATTTCCCTCTCTCCCTCAACCTCTCTCCTGTCCTACTGGCTATCCAGGGCATCCAAGGCCCTCTCCCCTTTGTTTACTCCTCCCTAAACAATCTAGACACAAGTGGCCGCGCCCTACAAGCCAAAGACATGCCCTGGCATGCAATTGGCGTGCTCCAGAGCGCGCTACAGTGCACACCCGCACTGTAGCCGCCCCCTGCCAAGCACCTCCGGCCACCTCGGGCCTCCCCAGCGCACCCGACGATGCTCCTCGACGTCCACGTCATGCTACACTGTCGGCCCCCTCCTCTCCCTCCCTCTCCGGCTCTCCTCGCATGCGGACAGAGCGCCGCCCGAGCGCGCCAGTCATTGCCCGCGATGGGGACCCGCTCTGCCGCATTCCCCGCTCCCTCTCTTCTCCCCCTGGGTGTAGTCGACCCCCACGAGCACCCCAGACACACTCAAACAGGCCCCCGTGACCCGTGGCAATGGCAACGAGCTCGCCGGCGCACAAGTCCACGGTGGACCATCGCGCGGCTATATAAGCCCGCCCCGGGCCGTTCTAGTGGCATCCGCCTCCTCCTCACACCCCCAAGAACGTGACCGCACCACCCAATCAACCCCGGAGAGCTTCTATGCTCAGGATCGACCGGAGCTCCGCCGCCTCGGTCGACCGTTGATCTCGCGGTATAGCCCCTCTCCGCCCCCGCTCTTGCTCGATCTGGAACCACCAGACCTCACTGACCCATTCCCCTCTTTCTCCCGCTCCTATTGTAGCTCAGAACGAGCTAACCAAGCACATCCCTAAGCTCCTCCGCCGTGCCTCCTCGTCGCCGGCGAACCAGGCCACCCCGACGACCAACTCCGGCACCACCCGAACAGCGACACGACGAGGAGTCCAGCGGTGCCATCAGCTCACCCCGCCGTGCCCGAAAACGTCGCCGGTGAGCTCGCCGCCCTCTCTGACCCTAGGTTGACGACGACGGCTGTGGGGCCCGTCAGTCAGCCTCACATACTGACGGGTGGGCCCCACCCATCAAGTTTAAAACGCACGCGCACGCGTACCGGTTTGCTGCGTCGGCTGAAGGCGTATTTGGCCTTTACGCCTTCGACGTGGCAGCCTCCCGCGGGCTGAATCCCCTCTGGGCCTGCTGCACTGTGGCCCTTCTGGCCTAGTTGCACAGTGCTGCTTCTCCTTTTTCTTTTTCTGGAAACTTGCAAAAATTCCACAGGATTAAATATTAATCCAAATGCAATAATTCCAACTCCCATATTTTTCTAAAAATCCCACCTATTTAATGGTGTAACTTTCATAAATATCCATCAAACTTTTCTGCACCGTTCAAATTTAAATTCAAATTTGAGCATTTATATTCCCCTCTAAAAATCCATTTCTCCTATTATACAACTCCAAATCCATAACTAATAATTTTCCCCTTCTTAGAGTTCCCCCTAGTATTTATCAAAAATAAGTTGACATTTTTCTGAGCACTTTGGTTTTTCTGTTTTACAATTGCCTTATTTTCTCGTTATTTTCTTGCGACGATTAGATCCCGTATTAGACGAAGTTGCTGAAGAAGAAGAAGAAGGAGAAGGATTTGAAGAACTTGAAGACTTTGAAGACCAAGGCAAGCATCCCTTTGACCATGTCTAAGAAACCCCTTTTATGCATGTCATATGGCACTTTTATTGCTTGCATCGAGTCATGATAAAATGGTGACCACTTGGGGTGGTTTGCCTTCGTTGCTTTTCTTGTTGACACTTGCATGATGCATGACCCTACCTTTCTATGAGGATTATGCCGGTGGGAGTAGATAGGATGCTAAAGTAGTGCTACGCAAAAAGGGACGGGAATATGCATAGTGATGGAGACAAAGTATTTTCAAAAGACTTTTCGAAAACCCCGTCGGGTGCCACTTATGCCCGAGGGAGGCAATGAGATGGGTAACCACTTGATGACGAAGTGGTGTACCGAGGCAAGTGTGTGTGTTGTTTTCGAAAATGGATTAGATTTAAGATTTGTCGACTGTCCCAACCTTACATGCGCAACCACTCTACCCTTATATGGGAAAGGGCATTATTGATTACTTAGGCCGATACTAGCTTGGAGCCCGCATTACTAGTGACGAGGGAGAGTTGGTGCTCTCTCTCGGGACGGGGTCGTGCCAGGTAGGGCGGCCATGACTGTTTTCACAGGGCACCGGATACACCATTGTGTCCCCTCTCGGATGTTACGATCTCGAGTGAGTCTCATATGATGTACATCGTGAGGATACGGAACAACGAGTGGACTCCTTGTTAGTGTCGTCTAGGGGAAAGATAGTGATCGGGTGCTTACCCCGGGTAGTTGAGGTACCGCGGGTCGTGGATGACACGGAAGTTTCTCGGATCTTGTGGGTAAAGTGTGTAACCTCTGCAGAGTGTAAAACTATTCGAATAGCCGTGTCCACGGTCAAGGACAATTGGGCGGTGCTACTTAAACTACGTCCGCATGTTTACAAACCGGTGTGTGTGTTTTGGATAAGTGGGAAGAACTACTTGGGTCAAGTCAGAACTTGACATGATTGAGTTGGGTTGATGCCCACTCTATTTATGTTGATATCTGTAACCTATCCTCATGGTTAATTGAATTCTCCTGATGCATTTCTTACAAGTTGTTGAACATGTAATTGCACCCAAAACTAGCTTTCCGGAAAAAATTACCTATATCATGCATTGTTGTACCTTGAACCAAAACATGGGTTGCTTGCGAGTACATTCAAAGTACTCATTGGCTTGCTACTGGTTATTTAATTGGCCAGGCATGGAAGAACCGGAGTTCGAAGAAGAGTTCTTTGGAGACGAACATGCGAACTAGGACGTGTCCCAGTCAGAATGCCTGTAGGGTTAAGGCAGATGGCATGGGTTCTACTTATCGACGGAGATTTCCGCTGCTTGTGTTTCATTTGATGTTCAGCCCTTAAGGCTTTATCAATGTAAGTTTTGACCATAATGGTCATAATTTGTGTAAGACGGTATGTATGGATGTAAGACTCTTGTTATTCAGCTTCTATGTGTCTTCGGTGAGCATTGATCTCTGGGATCACTGTACACGTGCATTCGGTGATCTCGAATTATGAGTCGGGGGTCCCCACATCTTGCAATAGAGAAGAGGGAGAGGTGAGACGGTGGTTTTGGAATGGAGATGATGGAGGGGAGAGGAGGTGGTTTTGCAATGGAGAAGATCAGAAGTGGGAGAGGCGAGATGGTGGTTTTGGAATGGAGATGATGGAGAGGAGAGGAGAGGAGGTGGTTTTGCAATGGAGAAGATCAGAAGAGGGAGAGGCGAGATGGCGGTTTTGGAATGGAGATGATGGAGAGGAGAGGAGGTGGTTTTGCAATGGAGAAGAGGGAGAGGAGCGTGCGACATCGATTTAGGATTGGACGAGAGGGCCGGCACGCTGTGACTGGATCAAAATCAAAATCAATTTACCCTTCAATTAAGAAAGCGACCCCACATTAACTAGTCTCCCTTTTATTCTGGGTCATAATTGACTATGATTTTCGCACATAAAATATATGTTATACGTTGCAAAAATAATATTATTTGAAAGTACATTCAGATACGAACCAAACAATACAATTTTTTGGTGACATGCATTCACATTTTGCTTGTCAAATACAGTACGTGGTGAAACTTTGACCCAAAATACGCAAAACAACAAAAAAATACTTCCAAGACTAGCGCCGCTCTTCCGCTCTTCTCCTCTTAAACCACCACCGCTCCTCTCCGGTTCCAATCTAAATGCAGCGCCGCTCCTCTTCTCTTCCATTTCAAAACCATCGCCCCTCCTCTCATGTTCCAGTCCAAAACCAGCGTCGCTCCTCTCCTATTCTAATCCAAAACCAGCGCTGCTCCTCTCCTCTTCCATTTAACAACCACCGCCGGCGAGTGAAGGTGCTGTGGAGAAGTAGATTGATGGAGGAGTACAACCGATACGTGAGGATCGCAGATGGCGACCCTGTGAAGCTAGCTAGGATGTTGGAGATACAGTCTTGGTTTGACAACAAGGACCAACTAGCGGCGACGGCGACATCCATGGCCAAATATCTGCAACAGAGCGAAAAGGCGGCGATACTCCCAGAGGGAGTCGCGCTAGAGTACATAGAGCTGCTCCTCTGGGCCATGGAGCAAACAGATTCACCGAATCCGATCGTGAGGGAGCGGTGGTGGGAGTATCGATCCCAGATGGAGCATCCACCAGAGATTGAAGGATCAAGCATCTATAGGGTGCCATTTGTGAGGGTGTCCTGCCAGAGCGAGCCGGTGGAGTCTTCGTTGACCGAACCCAACTGCAAGAGGAGAAAAGCAGTTGGCCCGAGACGCTTCCCCGCCAATGTCTCCCTCGCCGTTCACATCGTCTCACGGGACGGCTGTCTGCCGCCGAGGAATAGGAGGGGGCTGGCCCCCCAGCCCAATAGTCGGGCAGGTTGTGAATTGTCAGGAGGAGCTTAGGGTTGTCAGTATTTGCAGGTTGTGAATTGTGTTTTGTGTTGTGTATTTTGAGAGTACTTTCAGATATGAATGTCTCTTGAATTTCAGATTTGTAGTATTGAGCATATGAAGTATTTTATGAATTCTAGAGATCTATTTTTAGCACTTGAAAATGTAGTTTCATAAGAGTATAAAAGTGCAGACAATGTGATTCTCAGAGAAGAAACTGCAAGTTTCAGTTTCAGATAAGAAACTGCAAGTTCAGTTTCAGATAAGAAACTGCAACTTTCAGAGGCAGAGCATTTATAGTAACATGGCCTTTTCAAACAGGGTTAACATCATGTTGGAAGTTTTATTCATGGTCGAAAATGGAACTACCGGCTAGTTAACATCATGCTGATCAACATTCATGCATAGCACATCTTCATATGATGCACAGTCAAAATACCCACACAATGTCGAGTGTGCGAAACACAGAGAAAACGAGGGACGAAGTTTTGGCAAGTGTTGGACGTTGTTTTGGGCTTCCCCGTCTAGGCTTTCATTTTTAATATGCGCAGCCCACGACCTCGGATGGGAGGTCCATAGGCCTGTTTGTATTTTCTTAGGGACGTCATGTATCGACCGGCCTATGGACCTCCCATCCGAGGTTTTATTCTTGACAGCCCAATTTATGTATTTTTTTGAAGAAAACGCAGAGGTCTGTTCTATTTTTCTATATAAGAATAGGAACGCCAGGTCCAACTTATGTTTCCCTTCTAACTATATTATATATATTTAAATTATTTTATATGTTATTATATATTATTTTTATTGTTGTCATATATTTAACAGATACTTACATATGTAAGAAAACAATATCCCACATCTTATTAACTTATAAAAATAATTTCTTAACAAATAAAATCCTAGTTAGTTTTGGCACGAAAATCTTAGTGATTGTGTACAAAAGCTTGGTAAGATTTAAGGACGAATGTAATAATATCACTTATTATTTAAATATATTTATAACAAAATGCTCAGCCCCTTTTTATTTTTTGATAACATTGCTGGCTCAACCCAACATTATAATTAGAATAAGCCCTTTAAAATCGTGTATTTCGAGAAAGTGCAAATGGCCTGAATTTTTTAAGGAAATAAAATAAATGGGCCGCATGGACGCTACATTATTTGTTCACCCAGCCCAACTAATGGCTGTAATTGAAAAGATATCAAATTGACTATAAATTCTACCGCGCAAAAAAAGACTGTAAATTCTGAAAAAATGGGTTGAATACGTGCCACATTTTTGGAGGCTGAAATGTGGGCCAATAGGTCGAAGCCAACGCAAGTCGTTGTCAATTTAGTCAACAAATGATTCTGACATGTTAGCCGTTGGATTTACATCCAACGACCGTCATCCATCTTCAATCTCTCGTCTTCTTCCTCTAGCGCCGCCGGGACCACCTCCCGCCTCCTGCTACTAGCAGCTCTACTTAGCACGCTTCGCTATGAAGCGCTACTCCACCGTTGGCCAGGCCATCCCTCCACCCCTCCACACCTCCTGTTCTTCTCCATCGACTGCCGAACCACACCGCACTAGAACCAGTTAACCCTCGTACACCTCTCCGTCTGCGGCTCTACTCCCGCGTCTTCCCATCTTCAGCTCGTTCCTGTCCGAGGCCTCGCCGTCGTCCACCACCTTGGATGCGCTCGGCATGGCGTGGTCAACGTGGTCAACGAATGACACCATCGGAAGTAGACCGTGCGTGGAGAGGATGATAGTTGGGTCCACGGTCGCACACAAGGAAATGCCTCCTTATTACGCGCAAAATAATGATTCCTCCACCTAACATCTAGGACCCATCGGAAGGGCCTCTGTATTTCGCGAAAATAACATGCCCCCCGCTGACATGTCGGACCCACCAGCTATCTTCGCACGCAAGGAAGTGCCTCCTTATTACGCACAAAAAATGAGTATTCCCCCCTGCCAGCTGGAAACCAGCATAGTGGGAGGCTGACTTGTCGGCCTACCAAGTTGACGGGGACGGAGGGCTTTGTTAACTTAGTCAATATGAACGATTCTAGCTCCTGTTACCGTACGATGTTCATCCAACGGCCGTAGTGCTTCTTCAACCTCTAGTCTTCTTGCTCCAGCCGCCCAAACTACCGCCGGTCGTGTCGCATGCTCCTGCCTCCCATGGCCGGCTGTGATGCCGCGGAGGCCTCACTGCCCCTAGTACTCCCACCGCTGGCCAGGCCATCCCTCTACTCACCCACACCCCCTGTTATTCTGCGGCGATAGCAGCCTCACATCACAGCCGAACCAGTGAACCCTCGTACTCCTCTTCGCATGGGCATCCACTGCTGCGTCTTCCCTGGCTCCAAGTCGTCCCCTTCCTACTCCTCGCCGTCGTCCACCTCCGTGGTGCTCTCGGCGCGACATGGTCAACGTGGTCAAGGAATGACTTCCATCGGACGAGGACTGTACGTGGAGAAGCTAACAGCTGGGTCCACAGCCGCAGCAAGGAAGTGCCTCCTTATTACGCGCAAAATAATGATTCCTCCACCTGACAGCGGGGACCCACCGGTCGGTCCACCGTATTTCGCAAAAAAAACGTTTCCCCCTGACTGCTGGGACCCACCAGCTACATCTTCGCACGCAAGGAAGTGCGTCCGGGCAAAAAAACGATTCGCCCCCTGACTGTTGGGACCCACCAGCTACATCTTCGCACGCAAGGAAGTGCGTCCGTGCAAAAAAATGATTCGCCCCCCTGACTGCTGGGACCCACCAGCTACATCTTCGCACACAAGGAAGTGCCTGACAGTCGGGACCCACCTGGTCGAAGCGTACGTATCGTTGTCATTCTGGTCGCGAACATGTACGTACATATATACTGGTGGATGTAGAGGCATGCACGTGTCGTAGTAGAGGCGCGTAGTTGTCATAGTAGAGGCGCGCACGTAGCATGTACACGTACGTACAGCGGCCAGGGTGCAGGAAGGAAAATACGGCCACGTATGTGTACATACGGGCGGGGTCTCGAATGCCTACTCGCGCATACGTACGGCCAGGGCTCGTGTACATGGCTGGGTCGGAACGGAGAAACAACGTTGTCGTCGTGTTCATGGGGAGGCAACAGAATGCGTCATGTTCATGGGGAGGCAACGGAATGCATCGTGTTCATGGGGAGGCAACGAAATGCTTCGTGTTCATCGGGAGGCAACAGAACGCGTGGGAGCCAACCAGCTGGGTCGGAACGGAATGCGTGGTCGTGTTCATCGCGAGGGCTTGGATGGAACAGGTGATGGAAACGAGGCTTGGCGTACCACAAAACGGAGGAAACGAACCTCCTACATTCGGAACGGGGTCCTGTTGATCGGGAGGGGTGTGGTGTACCGCAAAACAGAGGAAACGGACCTCCAACGGTCGAAACGGGGGTCCTGTTGATCGGGAGGGGTGTGGCGTACCGCAAAACGGCCAAAAAAGGGGTCCTGTTGCTTGGGAGGGGTGTGGCGTACCGCAAAACGGACGAAACGGACCTCCTACGGTCGAAACGGGGGTCCTGTTCATCGGGAGGGGTGTGGCATACCGCAAAACGGGACTCCACAGGATACTGTTCATCTCCACCGTCGACCTCCTCCAGCCTCCACGGGCTACCGTCGTCCTCCCTCGACCGCGCGCTAGTCCACCGGCTACTGTTCAACCACCCCTCCATGGGCACCCCTCCACCGTCTACTGTTCATCCAGCCATCCACACCACGGGGTCCTGTTCAACCACCCCTCCACGGGCACCCCTCCACCGTCTACTGTTCATCCAGCCCTCCACATCACGGGGTCCTGTTCATCCAGAGGCAACGCCACCACTCACTATTCATCCACCCCCCCCCCCCGCAACGCTCACTGTTCATCCAATCGATTGGCTTCAGTTAGCAGTAGTAGTGAAGGATTCGCTCAATCGGGTTCAGTTAACAGCCATCGATCGATCGCTCGGGTTCAGTAACGCGTAGCCTGCAGTGCAATCGCTCGGGTTTAGTTAGAGCACAATGCCTCGCTTGGGTTCAGTTAGAGCCAACGCCTCGCACACACGCGCGTATGTGTACGAGTGAAACAAGCATCGCTCGGCCCCCGACCTCCCACCGTAACTGGGAACTCCCCAAAATTTTCCTCCCCCTCGCTTCTACCACAGTTTTTTCCGTCATGGACGGCCCAAAGAATGTCATGCAACTGCGTCTCTGGCCTGCCCAGGATGAAAAGCCCATTTTCTATCATAATTTTTTGTCATAGAAGTGGGAGCCCACCACATCTATGATGATACCGGGTTTTGTCAAAATTATCATCATAGAAGTGTCATATGTATGACAGAATTTTTTTTCGTTCGACCCAAAATGTCACGGATGTGTCTTTTTTTTTGTAGTGTTAGTATCTTCCCGAGAATCACCGGATAAGAACATAGAAAGAATAAGAATAAAGAGACTTCACATCCATAAGATTGATACTTGATTAAGAAATCTGAGTCCGTGAAGAAAAAGGGTGGGAGGGCGGGAAAAACAAAGACAACTTGGGAACGAATAAAACGAACAACGTTGGGAAAACCGAGAGGTGATCTTGCGGATGTTGAAATGATCGGATCCACTTGAAGAAGAGCACACCGGTTGAGAAGAAATTGAGATGACAAACTCAATGATCAAGAAGGATTAGTATTCCCAAAGAAATATGAGAGCACCGCTTAGAAAGGGTATGGAATCCACATTTGACTTCGAAGCAACTCGAATACCACAACAAAACAAAACAAGGATTTGGCTTGCAGAATAAGCCGGAAACAAACATATGATAGACCCCATATCGTATCATGTGTCTGTTGGAAGGATATCCTACGTGATACTTGAATTCCCACTTATAAACTCCCGAAACTTTCTGGTTATGCAATCAGGTGTTGGGGATACAGGGGAAGCATAATATCTCACCCAAACTAACAAATCCTACATCCAGTTGTATCCATCCTTCAGCACATAACCAAGAAACCTTCGGACATCATTTACCTCAACCTTCGAAAAGCATCCGTTATACGAGTTATGGCAATACTCCCGAACCCCCGTCCCAGTACTAGGTGGCGTCGAGGTTATCTCACCAACAACTACATAAATAAAATTTTCGATGTCGGTGAACTCAGGTATTCCAGAACTGCAATGATAAAATTGTAACGACAACACCTTGGAGCTCAACTCCCCGGGACACTGCCACAACCCCTAAATGTCAGGAGGCACCAAGAACAATGTTCTCGTCACAAGACTATCAGAATGATTCCAAGATACCCGCGTGATCCTAATTGTTTTTCGTGAAATTTGAGGAGAGGAGAGTCAAAACTTCTACATCAGGAGGCCTCACTAGAGCGACGAAGGGACTGAGGAGTAAAAAGAATCCTACTCTCCGATATATATATAATCCTAAGACTCAAAACATTTTGTTCTAGACTCAACAATGTCAGATTCGATCAACCAGGGGGCTCCTAAGTCGGGGAAGGCTCTGATTACCAACTTGTAACACCCATAATGCGGCTATATCTCCCACGTGTCGGGGCACGACTTAGAGGCATAGCCGCATGGTAGGTTTGTCACAAGAGGGGTAATCTTCACACGATCCCATGTACTAAATAGAAAGGGATAAAGAGTTGGCTTTCAATCGCCACTTCACACCATACATAAGTAAATCATACATCATCCAAAATACAATCAAGGTCCGACTACAGAACCAAAATAAAAGAAGACAACCCCAAATGCTAGATCCTCGATCGTCCCAACTGGGCTCCACTACTGATCAACTGGAAACGAAACAACACAACAAACACAATCTTCATCGAGCTCCCACTTGAGCTCAGTTGCGTCATCTGCACTGATATTATTGGCACCTGCAACTGTTTGGAAGTATCTGTGAGCCACGAGGACTCAGCAATCTCACACCCGCGAGATCAAGACTATTTAAGCTTATGGGTAGGACAGGGGTAGTGAGGTGGTGCTGCACCAAGCACTAAGCATATATGGTGGCTAACATACGCAAATAAGAGCGAGAAGAGAAGCAAAGCAACGGTCGAGAAGCTATAAGTGATCAAGAAGTGATCCTGAAGCTACTTACGTTCAAGCATAACACGAGACCGTGTTCCCTTCCCGGACTCTGCCGAAAAAGAGACCATCACGGCTGCACATGCGGTTGATGCATTTTTATTAAGTTAAGTTTCAAGTTCTCTACAACCGGACATTAACAAATTCCCATCTTCCCATAACCACGGGCACGACTTTTGAAAGTTCAAACTCTGTAGGGGTTTCCCAACTTAGCCCATCACAAGCTCTCACGGTCAACGAAGGATATTCCTTCTCCCATGAAGACCCGATCAATCTCGGAATCGGGGTTACAAGACATTTCGACAATGGTAAAACAAGACCAGCAAAGCCACCCGATGTCCCGACAAATCCCGATAGGAGTCGCACGTATCTCGTTCTCAGGGCAACACCGGATGAGAGTAGCTACGAGTAAAATCAACCCTCAAGTTTCCCTGAGGTGGCCCCGCAGGCAGCTTGTTTCGGACCAACACTCAGAGGAGCATTGGCCCCGGGGGGGGGGTTAAAATAAAGATGACCCTCGAGCTCCGGAAACCCAAGGGAAAAAGGCTTAGGTTGTTAGGAAAATATAAAACCAAGGTTGGGCCATGCTGGAGGAGTTTTATTCAAAGCGAACTGTCAAGGGATTCCCATAACACCCAATCGCGTAAGGAACGCAAAATCAAGGAACATAACACCGGTATGACGGAAACTAGGGCGGCAAGAGTGGAACAAAACACCAGGCATAAGGCCGAGCCTTCCACCCTTTACCAAGTATATAGATGCATTAAGTAAATAAGATATATTGTGATATCCCAACAATAACCATGTTCCAACATGGAACAAACTTCAGCTTCACCTGCAACTAACAACGCTATAAGAGGGGTTGAGCAAAAGTGGTAACATAGACAAACAAACGGTTTGTTAGGAACGGTGGGTTAGAGGCTAACATGGCAAAATGGGAGGCAAGATATAGCAAGTGGTAGGTATCGCGACATAGCAATAGAGCGAGCAACTAGCAAACAAAGATAGAAGTGATTTCGAGGGTATGGTCATCTTGCCTGAGATCCCGCAAGGAAGAAGAACGAGTCCATGAAGAAGACAAACAGATGGAGTCGAACGGATCCTCACAACTCCGGAACTAAACCGAAGCTAACGGAGAAGTAACCCGGAAAGAAGCAAACAACAAAGTAAACAACCATCACATAAGCATGGCATGCTGCACAACCAAGTATGATGCATGTCCGGTTTAATGAGGCATGGCATGACAAAATGCACAAACAATCCTTCAAATTAAGTGGAGCCCAATATGCAACTCCATTGCATATTGACGAAACACCACGTGACTTATTTAGTTCTCTCTCGTTTATGTACTCGACAATATTAAATGTTGGTTAGCATGGCAATAGGTGAAGCATATGAAAACTACCTATCTAGGCAAGTTTAAATGAGGCCGGAACAACAAACAACAAGTTCGGAAACTCCTCATGTGCATATATTAGGTTTGGTACTGTTCTGCCTTAAACCATATTTTAGAGTTATTAAATATGCAAAGTAAGGTCACCCGATAAACTAGGCATTTTTCTATCCCAATTACATATAAAGTTTATTAAATTTTGAGCTACGGTTATTTAGTTATGAAATAAAACATTTTAACAAGTTATTTAAGCAAATTTAATCAAACAGCAGTTTAAACATTTTAAACATAGATGAAAGTTGCAAATTATTACTATACATAGAATTCTAAGCATTTTACATATATAATTTGTTTTAATATGATGCACTGTTTGTGAGTTATTATATGCATGTTGTCTAGGGACTTTTCTGTAAAACTAGTAAACTCTGGATAAAAGACAAATTCACAGCGCGGGAAAAAAAATACATGGGCCGGAACTGAGATCTGGCCCAGGTCGCTCACCCTAGCTGGGCCTTGGCATTGAAACTAGGCCGTGAGGTGGGGAAGCAGGCATGGCCCTGGATGGCGCTAGGCGAGCGCGCGAGCGCTGGACTGGTCAACGCGGGGCGGGGCGACGCTGCGAGCGGTTCGAGCTCTTTTTTTTTTGAAAGATCCGGGGTATCCGGCTTCATTGATTTATAATAAAGCAGCGGGAGAACAGGGGGTGATCAAGCGATCATGGATGCAGTTTGAGAAATGAAAATGAAAACTACAGGGTGATCGGCTTAGCCCTCGGCCTAATCTCTCGCTACATATTCCCCAAAGGGGGGCTCTAGGCATGTTGCTCCCGCCATTCTCCATAGCCCGATCGTGTTCCTGATGGAGTGCAGCACGTCTTCAGCATGGGGGAGTTTGCTGTTGAAAACACATGCATTTCTCTCCTTCCATATCTCCCAGGCTATCAGCATCATCATCGTCTTGAGCCCTTTCCTGGAGTTTGATGGTGCTAGTTGGACTGTTTTTTTCCAGTGCCTCAGCGATGAGTGGCTCGTTGTTCTAGCAAGCTGCAGGGATGCACATCCATTCCAGGAGGATGCCGCCTCCCAAACCGACCGTGCGAGCGGGCAATCCCAGAATAGGTGCGTAGAACATTCGAGATTTCTGAGACAAAGAGCGCAGAAGTAAACGTTTGGCCACCCGCGCCGCTGCAGGCGATCGTTGCACCAGAGTCTGTCTTGGAGGAGAAGCCATGCAAACATCTTAACGGTTCCAGGGGCCCAAGCCTTCCAGATTGCCGCCGAGGCCAACGGCAAGGCATGGAGGTCGACGGCGAGGGGGAACCGTGGCGGCGCAGCGGATCCAGGCGGAAGGCGAGGATCTCCGGGAGGCAGGGCTTGGCGCGGGCTTAGCGAGGTCTACCCAGAGGCTTCTCCTCAGGGCTGCAGGCTGGGCACAGAGCAGGCAAGGCGGCGGCGAGGTTCAGCGAGGGGCGCAGCACAGGCGAGGCCATAGGCAATGGTCGGCGAGGCATGGAGCAGGGCGGCGGCTCCAGGGGCTTGGCAGGACTCCATGAAGAAGATGGCGGTGGTGACACTGAAGGAGGCGTGGGCGAGCGATTCAGAGGATCGGTGGAGGCCGGCTCCGAGGCGGACGGGTGCGGTCAACGAGGACGGTAGGAGGCTGATGTGGCGCGAATCCGAAGGGCGGCGATGAGGACAAATAGTGGCCATGGCGATCTCCTGCTACAACAAGTACAGGGACAGAGAGAGATATGAGCTGACACGAGAGAATGTAAGAGATGGACAGGAAGAAGCAGAGGAACGGAGAGAGGAGGCGCGGCAGGTGCTCAACTTGTTGGCTGCTAGTGCTCCGGTGGCATCGGAAGGCCTCCGGCAAGCTCAAGGACGGGAGGAAGGAGGTACCCAGGGACGGGCGCTGGCTCATGTGGCTGCTGGAGCTGCTGGTTGGATGGATGGATCGATGAAGAACAGTGGGGATTGGCTGGCGTTGAAAACAAGGAGAGTGGCGGCGGATCTGGCTGATGGGATGGAATGTAGTGGCGGCGGCTGGGGAGGATCCCTAGGGAACAGGGTTAGGTCCAAAATAGACTAGGGGTAGATTAAATATATACGAGAAAAGAGGGATGTTGGATCATGCGATCAAAATCCGATGGACAAGAACAAATATGTTAGGGAGTCCAATTAAGAAAACGGGGATGTAGATGTTTGGGGATGTTCCGGACCCATCGGTCACGACTGCTCGGGTCGGGTCCGGGACAATTTTCGGACGCGCGCGAGGAGGTCCGCGGTCTGACGAGAGAGTTTAGGTTGGGCCTGGTGGTAGGTAGTGGACTGTGTAGACAGTCTAGGGAGGAAAGAGAGGGGAAATCCTGGCAACAGTTTTCGGAGACCGAAAACGTCCTATGTTTGACCGACTATAATGCCGCTATAGTTATCCGTTGGGGCGTCAAACGAACTCTGAATGCGATGAAATTTGACAGGCGGTCTATCTACACTATAATAAGACCGCACGCCAACTTTCATCCCATTCCGAGAAAATTTTCTGGCCACTTATAAAAAAATATTTCGGACATGCCACGGGCGCGTGCAAGTGTGGTTGGGCTCAGAACAGACAACGGGGAGAACTGGGGACCCGGACGGATGCAAGTTTTGAAAACATGATGATGCAATGCACAGATGACATGGCAATATGCAACACGCAAGCGAATGGCAATGCAACAAAAGCGAATAACTGGAAGACACCTGGCGCATCAGACTCGGGGCGTCACAACACAACGCTGAAACGCCTGTGTAACACTGCAATGATGCAACTCTCTGTTGACAATAGTCATTGACTTGGACCGTGATACGTCTCCATTGTATCTATAATTTTTGATTGTTCCATGCCAATATTATTCAACTTTCATATACTTTTTTGGCAACTTTTTATATTATTTTTGGGACTAACATATCGATCCAGTGCCCAGTGCTAGTTCTTGTTTGTTGCATGTTTTTTGTTTCACAGAAAACCCATACCAAACAGAGTCCAAACGGAATAAAAACTGACGGAAATTTATTTTGGAATATTTATGAATTTTGGGAAGTGGAATCATCGCGAGACGGTGCCCGAGGGGGGCACGAGGTAGGGGGCGCGCCCCAGGGTGTCAGGCGTGCCCATGACCCTCGTGGCCACCCTGTAAGGCGGTTGGAGCCCTTCTTTCGCCGCACGAAAGCTAATATCCGGATAGAGATCGTGTTAAAATTTCAGCCCAATCGGAGTTACGGATCTCCAGGAATATAAGAAACGGTGAAAGGGAAGAATCTAAGAACGCATAAACAGAGAGAGACAGAGAGACAGATCCCATCTCGGAGGGGCTCTCGCCCCTCCCATGCCATGGGAGCCAAGGACCAGAGGGGAAACCCTTCTCCCATCTAGGGAGGAGGTCAAGGAAGAAGAAGAAGGAGGGGGGCTCTCTCCCCCTCGCTTCCGGTGGCGCCGGAGTGCCACCGGGGGCCATCACCATCACCACCATCTTCACCAACAACTTCACCACCATCATCACCAACTCTTCCCCACTCTATGCAGCGGTATAACCTCTCTCTTAACTGCTTTAATCTCTACTTAAACATGGTGCTCAATGCTATATATTATTTCCCAATGATGTATGGCTATCCTATGATGTTTGAGTAGATCTGTTTTGTCCTAATGGCTATTTGATGATCAAGATTGGTTTGAGTTGTATGTTTTATTATTGGTGTTGTCCTATGGTGCTCTCCGTGTCGCGCAAGCGTGAGGGATTCCCGCTGTAGGGTTTGCAATATGCTTATGATTTGCTTATGGTGGGTGGCGTGAGTGACAGAAGCACAGACCGAGTATGTAGGTTGCTTGCGTATGGGATAAAGGGGACTTGATACTTTAATGCTATGGTTGGGTTTTACCTTAGTGAATCTTTAGTAGTTGCGGATGCTTGCTAGAGTTCCAATCATAAGTGCATATGATCCAAGTAGAGAAAGTATGTTAGCTTATGCCTCTCCCTCAAATAAAATTGCAATAATGATTACCGGTCTAGTTATCGATTGCCTAGGGACAAATAACTTTCTTGTTGACAAAAGCTCTCTACTAAAACTAATTTATTTGTGTCTTTATCTAAACATCCCCTAGCTTTTATTTTCGTGTTCTTTACTTTCTTGCAAGCTTACCCAAAAACACCTACAAAGTACTTCTAGTTTCATACTTGTTCTAGGTAAAGCGAACGTCAAGCGTGCATAGAGTTGTATCGGTGGTCGATAGAACTTGAGGGAATACTTGTTCTACCTTTAGCTCCTCGTTGGGTTCGACACTCTTACTTATCGAAAGAGGCTACAATTCATCCCCTATACTTGTGGGTTATCAGACTGCCGAATTATCTGTCTGGCTAAAACCTCATCCTCAGGTAAGTCGCCCCGGGTCATATACACCAAATAGGGAACCGCCCAATCCGGGATAACATGAAGAGCCGCCACCAATTGAGCCTCCGGGTCAGGAATAGCCAAATCCTCCTTTGTGGGTAACTTGACCGATGGGTTATGAAGGACATCAAGAAAAACATTGGGCAGCACCGGTTTACGTTGAGAACCCAGCCGACTTAAAGTGTCTGCCGCTTCATTCTTCCTCCGGTCCACATGCTCAACCTGGTAACCCTTGAAATGATTAGCGATAATATCCACCTCCCATCGATAAGCCGCCATGAGTGGATCCATAGAGTCCCAAGTACCTAATACTTGTTGAGCTACCAAATCTGAGTCACCAAAGCACCTAACCCGGCTTAAGTTCATCTCCTTAGCCACTCAAAGACCGTGCAGTAAAGCCTCATATTCAGCTGCATTGTTAGTGCAAGGAAACATTAAACGACGGCCATAACAAAATTTACCTCGAGGGGAAGCTAGCACAACTCCAGCCCCCGAGCCCTCCAATTGCCTGGACCCATCAAAGTGAAGAGTCCAATATGTGTTATCCGGCTTTTCCTCTGGTGTCTGCAATTCTATCCAGTCATTGATGAAATCCACAAGTGCCTGGGAATTGATTGTCGTTCGAGGCATATACTTTAACCCGTGAGGTCCATGCTCAATGGCCCACTTGGCAACCTGGCCAGTTGCCTCCCTGTTTTGGATTATATCCCCCAAAGGAGCCGAGATGACCACAGTGATGGGGTGACCCTGAAAATACTGTTTAAGCTTCTGGCTTGCCATAAAAACTCCATACACCAACTTCTGCCAATGTGGGTATCTCTGCTTGGACTCAATGAGTACCTCACTGATATAATAAACCGACCGTTGAACCGGATATTCCTTGCCTGCCTCCTTCCGCTCTACCACAATAGCCACACTGACAGCCTGGGCATCAGTAGCCAAATATAACAGCAATGGCTCTTTATCAATGGGAGCAGCAAGGACGGGAGGCTCAGCTAACTGCCTCTTCAAGTCCTCAAATGTCGCATCAACCGCATCACTCCAGACAAAATTATCTATCTTTTTCATCATCTGGTACAGAGGGATAGCTTTCTCCCCCAACCGGCTGA
The DNA here is from genome assembly GCF_018294505.1 of Triticum aestivum. NCBI lineage: Eukaryota > Viridiplantae > Streptophyta > Magnoliopsida > Poales > Poaceae > Triticum > Triticum aestivum. The sequence goes on from NC_057797.1 coordinate 573,931,199, forward strand.
TCAACCGGCTCAACACTGCAATACGACCCGCCAGACGTTGAACATCATTGATGCACACCGGTTTAGCCAGAGAAGTGATTGCTTTGATATTTTCCGGGTTAGCCTCAATACCCTGTTAGACACTAGAAAACCCAAGAGCTTGCTTGCCGGTACACCAAAGGCACACTTGGCCAGAATAAGCATCATCTTATAAACCTGGAGATTATCAAAAGTTTCCTTCAAATCATCTATCAACGTTTCCTCCTTCCTGGACTTGACAACTATATCATCCATATAAGCATGAACATTGCACCCAATCAGAGTACGAAGACAATTCTGCACACAGCATTGATAAGTCGCCTGGGCACTCTTGAACCCGAAAGGCATAGACACATAGCAGAAGGCTCCAAAGGGAGTTATAAAAGTTGTCTTCTCCTGGTCCTTAACCGCCATCTTGATCTGATGATAACCGGAATAAGCATCCAGAAAGCTCAAACGCTCACAACCCGCCATAGCATCAATAATTTGATCAATACGTGGGAGAGCGAAAGGATTGGTCGGGCAAGCCTTGTTTAAATCTGTGTAGTCCACACACATACGCCAAGTGCCATTTTTCTTAAGTACTAGCACCGGGTTAGCCAACCACTCAGGATGAAACACTTCAACAAAGAACCCAGCCGCCAGGAGTCGGGCTACCTCCTCACCAATAGCCTTACGCCTTTCTTCATTGAAGCGGCGGAGAAAGTGCCTGACCGGTTTAAACTTAGGATCAATATTAAGAGTGTGCTCAGAGAGTTCCCTCGGTACACCTGGCATGTGAGAAGGTTTCCATGCAAAGATGTCCCTGTTCTCACGGATGAACTCGATGAGTGTGCTTTCCTATTTCGGATCCAACTTAGCACTGATGCTAAACTACCTAGATGAATCGCCAGGAACAAAATCAACTAACTTGGTTTCCTTAGCCGATTTAACCTTCAATGCCGGATCATGCTTTGTAGTTGGCTTTTTCAAAGAAGTCATATCCGCCGGATCAACATTGTCCTTATAAAATTTCAACTCCTCTGTTGCACAAACCAACTCAGCATAAGCCGCATCACCTTCTTCACATTCCAAGGCTATCTTTTGGCTCCCATGTATCGTGATGGTCCCCTTATTACCTGGCATCTTGAGCTGCAGATAAACATAACAGGGCCTTGCCATAAACTTAGCATAAGTCGGCCCTCCAAACAGAGCATGATAAGGGCTTTTGATTTTCACCACCTCAAAGGTCAATGTCTCGGATCGGGAGTCATACTCATCTCCAAACACAACTTACATAGCTATCTTACCAACTGGATATGCTAATTTACCAGGCACCACACCATGGAAAATAGTGTTTGACGGTTTAAGATTTTTATCCGTCAACCCCATACGACGGAAGGTTTCATAATAGAGGATGTTGATGCTGCTCCCTCCGTCCGTGAGCACCTTGGTGAACTTATACCCTCCAACCTGAGGTGCAACCACCAATGCCAGATGATCTGGATTATTAACCCGGGGTGGATGATCCTCTCGACTCCATACAATGGGCTGCTCAGACCAGCGCAAGTAACGGGGTACTGCCGGTTCAATGGAGTTTACTGCCCTTTTATGAAGCTTCTGATCCCGCTTACACAAACTTGTGGTGAAGATGTGGTATTGCCCGCTATTCAGCTATTTCGGGTTACTTTGATATCCAGACTGCTGCTGTTGATTCCCCTGACCATATTGTTGATGATAGCCCCATGATTGCCTTGACTGCCCTGATGACCTTGATGACCTTGAAATCCAGAGCCTGAAGCGCCACCACCATAACCCATCCCTTGTCAACCGGATCCTGGACCACCTCCTGGTTACTTTGAAAAAGATTTGAATTCTTGAACTCCTTCATGATGTAACAATCCCTACAGAGATGAGTAGACGGTCTCTGACGTGTACCATGCTTCGGGCAGGGCTGATTTAACAGATGTTCTAGATTCATGCCTGACCCTCTGATTTGCGGGGGCGGTCTACCCTTACGACACTGGCCATCACTCTGAGCATTGGTATTCGCCACAAAGTCTAGGTTGTTATCAGCCTTGCGCTTACCATTACTTCCTTGATTCGCCGCCGGGTTATGCTGCTGCCGTTTGGTGATGCCGCTCTTCTTTCCCTTTCCCGGTTTGTCATGATCAGACTCGGGGTCCTTGGTACTGTCAGAGTCAGCGTACTTAACCAGAGCTACCATAAGTGTTCCCATGTCATTGCAATGACGTTTGAGCCGCCCTAATTTCTGCCTCAGGGGCGTAAAACGGCAATTTTTCTCCAATGTCAGGACTGCTGAATTGGCATTGATCTGGTCCGACGAGTGCAGTATCGTTGAAACCCGGTGAACCCAATGGGTTGTTGATTCACCTTCTTCCTAGACACAGGAGGCTAAGTCCACAATCGACATGGGCTGCTTGCACGTGTCCTTGAAATTCTGGATAAACCGGGCTTTTAACTCGGCCCACAACCCAATGGAGTTAGCTGGTAGTCCCTTCAACCAAGTACGAGTCGTTCCTTCTAACATCATGGTGAAATACTTAGCACATGCAACCTCGTCAACATCCAACAGTTCCATTTCCATCTCATAACTCTCCACCCACGCTTCCGGAGGTAAATCGGCTTATAATTGGGTACCTTACGGGGGCCTTTAAAATCCTTGGGCAACCGTACGTTACGCAATGCCGGGGCCAAACACGGCACACCCAAAGATCTGAAGGTCACTCCTGTCTCGACTGGAGTCATAGGATAAACTGGAGAAGGTTGACGAGCCGTGTACTACGCTGCTAACTCGGCCTCTTGACGTACTCTCGCTTGGTCCACCACGTTATGAACATTGGCACCACTGCTCGCTGGGTTATGACCATGAGGCAGATTAAGATTTCACGCACTGCTTGACACGGCTGGCTCATCGATATGTCTGATGTAACTCTGGCTCGGGCGGGGGTGGAATGAATCCTCTCACGGCTGTACGAATAAGCCTGCTGCTAAGCCAAAGCTGTCTGAAGGAGCTCCCTAACCCGTCATGTCTCAACAGCTACCGGGGACTCGCCTTCGACTGGGAGAGCCGCTAACCGTGAAGCGGCAGCGACCATGTTATCCAAGGGGTTAGAGTAATGTCCCGGCGGTGTTGGCACATGATGCGGCGTCGTTCCATGCTGCGGCGGGTTGATGTCCTGTCGAGGTGGGTTCATCGTGCATGGTTGAACCGGCGCCCCTGTCCCTGGTGCTTCAGTCCGGTTCATCACTGGCTGGTTACTGGTCCCTGCCCCGGGCGTGTTGAAGAGGTTTCTCGCTTCATAAACCAAAGGTAAATGGGACTGATGCGTTCTCCTCATGACATCATTCGATGCGTTCTGATCTAGCATAAGCCGATAAGATTTCACCTGAACCCGTTGTGCCTGAGCATCCAAAGCGGCCCACTCCTTAGCCATCCTGGTGTTTTCCATGTTCACCTCTTCCTTGGCATGTCTATCTCATCCTGCAATTTTTCAATCGCCGCATTATGCTGATCCTGATCAGTCGGGTTAACCACCGTAGTCACCAACGCAGTTAATTTGTCCACCAAGTCAGTCAAAACTTGGGCCGGTGGACGCAGAGGGCCTCCTGCCCCAGCAGCCATCGTCGCCGCTAATCTGGAAATCAATTCTGCTGCCGTTGATGACTGTAGCATGGGTTGCGTACCGGCCATGAAAATTGCAACCTGGTTCGACGGTTCAAGGGGGTCCGGAATACTGTCGCCATCGGAACAGCCCCCAAACCGGCCATCTTGTAACTGGTACATTGACTCGGTCTCTCCGGTGGATGATTCGTCATCTGAATAGATATCCGTCTCGCCATTAGACATCGGTTCAGACTCTACATCGTTGATGAATCCCAAAAAGGTACGCTTCATGGCGGGCTGAACTCGGGTGGGTCTCAAACGCTGAGCCGTCTCGATGATGTCGGTCCAGGTGTCCGGCTCAGGGCCCAGTTCACCGATCTTACCAATGAAGACGTGAATTCCTCCAAAGGGGACCCGGTACCCGTACTCAATAGAGCCGGCCTTGGGGCCCCAGCCAGCATCATCGATGTAGAGCTTGCCACGATGACTCTTAGTCATCCGGCCCACAGCGTATCCCTTGAGCCCTTCGAAGCTGCACTTTAAGAACTCAAAACCATCGTGCGATAGCCCCACGATGGGTGCCAACTGTCATGGAAACGTCACAGTAGATGTCCTAGTGTGAGGACTTAGTCGTGGATCCATCGCATTGTGGTTAGCTTAAAGGGGTTAAGCCGGACAAAGGACACGGGAGTTATACTGGTTCGTCCCCTTGCGGTGAAGGTAAAGGCCTAATCCAGTTGAGGTGATATTACTAGGGTTTCGATGACCAGGGAGCGAATACGCTAGCCTGGCTCTCGATCTGATCTTTCTTGTCCCTAAACTGTCGTCGGGTCGTCCCTTCATATACACAGGTTGACGCCCGACAGTTTACAGAATCCTGGCCAACTCATAGTCGTGTCCGACTCGGTTTCTACCCTTTCTTATCTTACAATACAAGTTATACATCTTATGGCGGTTTACATCTACGGGCCCTAACCCGCCTTTGGGCCTTGGGCCTTCTTGTTAAACATCCTTCATAAAGCGCCTTGCCTTCGTGGGCTTCGAATAGGAATAACTTACTATGAGTATAATCCGGCCCCTCCTAGGCGGTTTATACTTAATAGTTATATCCCCAACAATACTTGGAGTATTACTATTTTTATGTCAACAATAAACTTTTATCTTTAATCTTTCGGATCTGAACATTCATGCCACAATAGAGAAAAATACATTGAAGAATATTCTAGAAAGCATTCCACATCAAAAATTCTATTTTTATCATTTACCTACTCGAGGACGAGCAAGAATTAGGCTTGGGGATGCTTGATACGTCTCCAACGTATCTATAATTTTTTTATTGTTCCATGCTATTATATTATCTGTTTTTGGATGTTAATGGGCTTTATTTTACACTTTTATATTATTTTTGGGACTAACCTATTAACCGGAGGCCCAGCCCAAATTGCTGTTTTTTGCCTATTTCAGTGTTTCGCAGAAAAAGAATATCAAATGGAGTCCAAACGGAATGAAACCTTCGGGAGCGTGATTTTTGGAACAAACGTGATCTAGAGGACATGGAGTGGATGTCAAGATCTGATGTGTTTGTCGAGATCTGATGAATTGTGGGTTTATGATCAAGATTATCTATGAACAATATTTGAATCTTCTCTGAATTCTTTTATGTATGATTGGTTATCTTTGAAAGTCTCTTCGAATTATCAGTTTGGTTTGGCCTACTAGATTGATATTTCTTGTAATGGGAGAAGTGCTTAGCTTTGGGTTCAATCTTGCGGTGCTCGATCCCAATGACAGAAAGGGAAATGACACGTATTCTATTGTTGCCATCAAGGATAAAAAGATGGGGTTTATATCATATTGCATGAGTTTATCCCTCTTCATCATGTCATCTTGCTCAAAGTGTTACTCTATTCTTATGAACTTAATGCTCTAGATGCATGCTGGATAGCGGTCGATGTGTGGAGTAATAGTAGTAGATGCAAGCAGGAGTCGGTCTACTTGTCACGAACGTGATGCCTATATACATGATCATACCTAGATATTCTCATAATTATTTTCTTTTCTATCAATTGCTCGACAGTAATTTGTTCACCCACCGTAATACTTATGCTATTTTGAGGGAAGCCACTAGTGAAACCTATGGCCCCCGAGTCTATTTTCCATCATACAAGTTTCCAATCTATTTTATTTTGCAATCTTCACTTTCAATCTATATCATAAAAATGCCAAAAATATTTATCTTATTATTATCTCTATCAGATCTCAATCTTGCAAGTGGCCGTGAAGGGATTGACAACCCCTTTATCGTGTTGGTTGCGAGGTTCTTATTTGTTTGTGTAGGTACAAGGTGACTCGTGCATGGTCGCCTACTGGATTGATACCTTGGTTCTCAAAAATTAAGGTAAATACTTACGCTTCTTTGTTACATCACCCTTTCCTCTTCAAGGGAAAACCAACGCATGCTCAAGAGGTAGCAAGAGCTCCCTATACGGCGCCCGTGAAGAAGGCCACAGGGAAGGCCAAGGGGGTCCGGAGTGGCCCCCGCTGCAAGGGCACTTCGGACGTGGCGTCCGAAGATAAGACACTTTGCTCCGTCGCCGAAGATGACGACGATGAGGAGGAGGAGAGCGACTCTTCCTCTGATGGAGGGAGGAAGAAGAGGGCGGCCTCCACAATTCTGGAGGCGGAGGCGCCCAAGAAGGGGAAAGGCCCTCTCGTGGGCAGCTCCGCATGGGACGTCGACAGCAGCCCGGAGCGACGCCACCGCACTAAGCCTCGGGCCGCATTGTAAGTGCTAAGACTCGTACATGCCCATAAATCTAACCTCTCCTCTTTGTCGTATTGACATGATTAATTATGCTATTGGAGTGCGGCCCATGATAGCTCCCAGCGATCCTCATCAAGAGGCTCGTTGGACTCAAAGGAGATGGCCAGCGAGACACCGCCGGCCACTTACTCTCCCGAGGCCTAGGGAGACATCAAGGTGCTGTCCCGAAGGACCTTCCAAGGCCAGGAAGTGGTTCGGGAGGCCGTCAAGGCGGCACCGGAGGGTGATACCTCGGCCGTCGGACACATGGGGGAACAAGCCCCCATGGAGACTGACGACGAGGGCCGTACTCAATTCGGCCCCCCTCTGGGCATGGATCCAGAGACCCATATGGCCCTGGAGTCTGACAAGAAGCCTCCATCAAGAGAAGGAGGCGCGCCCGTGCCACCGGCAACCTCTGTCAAACCAGAGGCACCGGATAATCTATTGGAAGCGCTACGAGGCGCTTCCATTATGGAAGAACACCATATCCTTATGGGTACGGTGATTGAGAAGGTTCAGTCCATCAAGAGCGGACTGGCCGAAGCCTGCAGCTGCTGACGGGTTTTGCGGTAAGCGGCGTTTAACCGAAAAAATCTCCACATAGACAGTAGCCCCTGACACACTGTCCGGTGTTCGGAAAGACAAGCCGGACAGAGGATAAATTAAATTTCACAGGAAACTATCCAAGTGTGTCTGATGTGAATAAGGAGGCGTCACTGCTGGTCGTGGCTTCTCATACTGCCGAAGTCTCTGGACTAAAGCAGAAACTGGAGCGGGCCGAAGAAGAGCTTGGCCATGCAAGGAAGCAGCTGGAAGACCAGCAAGGTATGCAATGGCTCGCTATATATTCGGAAAGAGTAAATGATTTATACTGACCGTAGTGTCATTATATGTGTAGGGGCGACGACCGAGGTCGAGGCCCTGAAAACGGCCCTGGCCGAAGCCGAGGAGGGAGCCGTCAAGGAGCAGGCCGCTCGCAAGAAGCTGAAGGCCCAGCTGAACGAGGTCCAGCAAGAGCTCCAGGACATGGTGAAGAAGTACGAGACCCTAGAGGGCGATGTTTCGGCTCAAGAGACCGAACTCTCCAAGGCTCGGCAAAGCGTGGAAGTGGCCCGGGTTGAAGCCCAGGGTGCCCTCCAGGAAATCCAAGAGGTCGGGAAGATCGCAGCGGGTAAGGCGTTTAGCATGCAAAGCAAATATATAAAGAAGAAGTATTTCTTACTAACCCGGATTCGGAGTTCTCCAGGGGCCTTCGCAGATCTGCCGCGCAGTGTGTCTGACGCCGCGGAGTTCTTCCGAGCCGAAGAAGGGAGATCCACGGAGAAATTGTTCTGGTCGCAGTATCTTGCGCCAGAGCATCCCGTGCCCTTCACCGATCAGCTGAAACAGCTGGTGGAGCAGCATAAGGTGGCCGATCTAGCTATGAAGGATTTGATAATATATCTATGGCCAGCCGAAGCTATGCCCGGTAGCTACTTCGGGCTCGTGAAGCGGCTGGTGAACGCCTATGCATCAATGAGATAGATGCATTCGCCATAGTTCCAGCATTACGGCAATGTTGATAGACTTGTGCTTGCTCTGCCGCTCGTAACCTTTTTTTCTCCCATCGACCGAATCACATAAAAATAAGGGTAAGAAGCAATTTTATCCATCTCAGAATGTACACCCAATGGATTATTTGATCCATATTGATGCAATGCGGCCAGATGGCACACGGGAGCGAAATCCGTTGCACCCACGCGCATGCTTTTCTTGCTGGGTAATTTCTCAGAAAGTTTTTGTGCTGCCGGTCAGGACGGACAAGAAAGGGGGCTGGGATAAGCTTGTGAAGAAGCAAGCTTATTGCCCCACCCTCCTTTTTCAGATCTTTCTCCTGGTTTTGATCATCACCGTCGTTGGACGTTGTCAAGCGATTAGCCTGCATTGAAGGTGCACGCATGGCCTTCACCCGCTGCAAGATGTGGTGGGCGAAGATGGAGGCCGTCGTGCTTACCAAGGGGCCACCGGAGGGCAAGGATCACCGCACACTCGAGCGCTATTTTGCAGATGTCCTAGAGGGGTCTCACATTGTAGCAACATAGTGTGCCCAAGACACTATCTTTGAATGAATGTATTCAAGTTCCTTCTACCTTGTATGATAGAACAAAGCAAGTTTGCAATATAATGCTTGTTATGTTTTTAAAATTGTCCTCCTATGCGGCTGTGTTATGTGAAATCTGAGGGTTTTCCAGTTGTTGGCTTCTGCCCCCACGTAGGTAGTACGGAGGTGTTCAGGATGGAATCTAAACAATCTTGATCCAATTATATGGTCCTTGAAGGAGTTGTTTAGCGCAACAAACTAGGCAATCAGACTACGCGACGTTAACGCCCTCACTTAGCCATAGGAGGTTGACAACAAAAACATGGGCACAACCCCTAGTATCTGAGCTAGAGTGCTGCAAGCGTCTAATCGGGAAGTACCGATCCTTCGCGTGATGCGGAAGAAATCTCCAACGATTTGCAACCTCCGAACAGCTGACTGGCTCTCGCTGCATCATGACAATCAGTTTTCGGCTTTCTCTATTGAGGTGCTCCTTTGGATAAACCAAGGCACAATCGCAATAGTTCTACCTTTACTACCTTAGCCGATATAGCGGAATGTAAGGTAGCAAGCACAGGAGCCGGGCAACCCAACTATTGACCAAAGACATGATTCAGAGCCAATGGATATAATGCTAAATTCGGGGTGCCGAACTATTCTTATAAAAAGTGTTCGGACTTTTGTTGCCGTACTGTGGGGTGCTATGAAGCCCCTAGCAAATTGAAACGCACCCGAGTGTACAGGTGCTACCTGATAGAATTACCAGAAAGGAAAAGACAAAAATAAAGAAAAAGAAGAACCAGTGGTAAGATAGAGCCGTGAAAATTTGGGCTGCAAACTGTTTCTATTATAACTGCATTGGTGCGTTAAAGTGCATTTATACATGTAGTGCAATAAGTAGAAAGGCTATTTACTATGTCTTCACCAAGAGAGAGCTGCGTATGGGTCCTGAAGATAGGTAAAGGGATCATTAAAGAGACCACCTAAGAGTTTTCCAGTACGTCCACGCTTCTTGTTGTCTTGGTGTTTTTATCCTTTGAGAAGAGTCGATGGTCAAGCCGCCAGAAAAGGCCTGTAAAAAAGGAAAAATAAAAGAAAAAAGGGGAATAGTGAAAGTATGACTGTCCGGGGCGGTCTAGCCGTATTGCGGATCACAAACTAGCTATGCCTCCGTCGATGCCCATGGAATTTTGAGTGCGTAGTTATGTACGCGTGGTGCGAATGCCACTACTTGAACAGGACTGAGACAAAGGCCGAATTGTTAGTCTAACTCCTGACGAGCCGAGCTATCCTGCTGCAGGGTAGTTCAGACCATCTTGACGGTGTCCGAGGGCTCGACAGCCGAATTAAGGTTCTGCTTGAGAAGGCCACTCTGTACTTCTACTGCTAAGGCAACTGTGTGCTCTTCGGTACGGAGGGAGCGTTCTGTATTTCCATTGATTGTTATGACGCCACGTGGATCGGGCATCTTGAGCTTGAGATAAGCATAGTGCGGCACTGCATTGAATCGGGCGAATGCGGTCCGTCCGAGCAATGCATGATAGCCGCTGCGAAAGGGGACTATGTCGAAGATTAACTCCTCGCTTCGGAAATTGTCCAGAGATCCAAAGACAACCTCGAGTGTGATTGAGCCCGTACAACGGGCCTCTACACCTGGTATGACTTCTTTGAAGGTAGTCTTTGTGGGTTTGATCCGTGATAGATGAATGCCCATTTTGCGCACTGTATCCTGATAGAGAAATTTGAGGCTGCTGCCACCGTCCATCAGGACTCGTGTCAGGTGGAACCCATCAATTATTGGGTCCAGGACCAGTGCGGCTCAACCGCCGTGATGGATACTGGTCGGATGATCCAGCGATCAAAAGTGATCGGGCATGACGACCATGGATTAAATTTTGGGGCGACTGGCTCTATCGCATAGACGTCCCTGAGTGCGCGCTTGTGCTCCCTCTAGGGGATGTGTGTAGCATATATCATGTTCACCGTTTAGACCTGAGGGGGAAACTTCTTCTGTCCCCATGTGTTTAGCTGCAGGGGCTCCTCGCAATCGTCCTCGCTCTGCGATCCCTTTTCCTTGTTCTCGGCATTTAACTTGCCAGCTTGCTTAAAAACCCAGCAATCTCTGTTGGTATGGTTGGCTGGTTTGTCTGGGGTGCCATGGATTTGGCACGGACGGTCGAGTATGCGGTCCAGGCTGGATGCTCCCTGATTGTTTCTCTTGTATGGTTTCTTCCGCTGGCTGGACTTGTAGCCATTGAATCCGGCGTTGACTATAGTGTCGTCAGTATTATTACCATTGCTTCGGCGTTTGCGTCTGTTACGTTGGAGCTTGCCGTTGCTGTTTTTGGCCTCAGAGGAGCCTGCATCGCTGGCCGTATTTTTACTATGAGCCAGCCAGCCATCCTCACCTGCACAAAAGCGGGTCATAAGTGTCGTGAGGGCTACCATAGATTTCGGCTTTTCTTGGCCGAGGTGGCGGGCGAGCCATTCGTCGCAGATGCTATGTTTAAAGGCCGCTCGAGCTTCCGCATCCGGACAATCGACGATCTGGTTCTTTTTGGTTAGGAACCTAGTCCAAAATTTCCTGGCTGACTCTCCAGGTTGTTGGACTATGTGGCTTAAGTCGTGGCGTCTGGTGGCCGGACATATGTACCTTGGAAGTTGTCAAGGAATGCTTCTTCCAAGTCCTCCCAGCTGCCGATAGAGTTTTCAGGCAGGCTATTTAACCATAGCCGAGCTGGCCCTTTGACCTTTAGTGGGAGGTATTTGATAGCATGGAGGTCATCTCCGCGGGCCATGTGGATATGGACAATAAAATCCTCGATCCATACCACGGGGTTGGTTGTTTCGTCGTATGATTCAATATTAACAGGTTTGAACCCTTCGGGGAATTCATGATCCATTACTTCATCGGTGAACAAAGAGGGTGTGCGGCGCCTCTATATCGGGCCGCGTCGCGACGTAGATCCGATGGAGTCCGTCTACGGTTGTCGGCTCGGGTGTGACTAGGTTTGTCACGTCCGAATAGGTAGCCATCATCACGTGTCGAGGAACGTCCTCGCGATCCGTAAATCGATTGGGTATATCCTGCTCTACTATCTAGGGTCTGCCGGAGGTCGTGTGTATGACCCTGAACTGTTTTGTCTCTGTTTTTTCTTGGCGGCGGGGTGGGCTGCTGTTCGGCTTGAGTTGCCGCTCTATCCCGACCACGAGGTGGTCGGTCCGCCGCACTGTCCCGACCGCATAGTGTTCGGTCGGCCGCATTACGCGAGGGAAGTATGGGCTCCGGTGCTTCTTCATCAAACTGAGGTAGCAACCTTCGCTTTGGGTAACTCTTTGTTGGGCAACTGAGGTTGTATTCTTTGGCTGCCGAAACGTCAGTCCACCTATCGACGAGCAGATCTTGGTCAGCTTGAAGCTATTGTTGCTTCTTTTTCAGGCTCCTTGCGGTGGCTATTAGGTGGCGCTTGAAGCGCTCCTGCTCGAGAGGTTCCTTAGGCACGACGAAATATTCATTGCCGAGGCTTTCCTCATCCTCAGAGAGCGGATGATAACTACCGTCCTCTGAGTCATTGGGCCTGGCCTGTTCGTCGGGGCTGGCTTGCCCATCTTCCCGTCCATCCTGTTCGGTAGCTGCGTCAACGGGGTCTTCGTTGTCTTTGGCATCTTCCGGAGTGTTATCTTCTCCTTTGCCGGTGTTGCTATCTTTACTGTGGCGTGACTTAGAGTGGTGCCGCTGATGCCGACATTTTGATTGTATCTCAGGAGGTTTATCCTCAACTGGATCTTCTTTGTCATCGCCGCTTTCTCCTTTGGTGCATCAATCATGTACACATTGTACGAGGAAGTGGCCGTCCTACGTCCGGTGAACGGTGGGCCTTGGGCCTCTTCTTCTCTGACATCGTCGTCCATACCGTCGATGTCATCAAAGCCGTAATCGAGCATGTCAGTTAAGTCTTCGACAGTGGCTATAAAGTGGGTGGCGTGTGGGGAGCGAAATTCCCTATCATCAACTTCTAGTTCGAACCAGATATAGTTCGGCTGTGAGTCCCCCGCTGAGGACAGGTTCTTAAATGAGTTTAGCACGTCGCCCAAAGGCGAGTGCTGGAAGATGTCTGCGGCGCTGAATTCGAGGATCGATAAATGATCAAGTTCGGCGTCCGCGAACTCACATGGTCTGGAACTTACTGCCGGAAACGAGTCCGGAGTTTCGGAGAAGCGGATATCGTGTGAGGTTAAGTCCATGTGCGGCTCCAACGCCGGGCAATCTATGGCGTCCGTGGTGGGGTTGATCCTCCAGTCCTTGGATGGTGCAGTATGCACTGGATCTAAAGCCAGAGCGGTTATAGGAGCTATCTCCTGGATGCAGTCCGATGACAGATTTAGGTCATGTCCATCGGGGTGACCAGGAGCGGTTGCCACGGTCTCGAATCCAGCGAAGATCAAGTCTCCACGGATGTCTGCGACGTAGTTCAAACTTCCAAATCTGACCTGGTGGCCAGGGGCGTAGCTATCGATCTGCTCCAGATGGCCAAGCGAGTTGGCCCGCAGTGCGAAGCTGCCAAACACAAAGATCTTTCCAGGGAGGAAGGTCACACCTTGGAAATCATCGTTGTTGACGATTGAAGGGGCCATCAAACCGTTTGGGGATGGCACAACGAAACTCTCAATGAAAGCACCAATGTCGGTGTCAAAACCGGCGGATCACGGGTAGGAGTTCCTGAACTGTGCGTCTAAAGTCGATGGTAACAGGAGACAGGGGACACAATGTTTACCCAGGTTCGGGCCCTCTCTAAGGAGGTAATACCCTACTTCCTGCTTGATTGATCTTGATGAATATTGTCGGATTTTGGGTTCCGGCAGACCCTTGAGATTCAAACACTAGGGTGCGCGCGGAGATTTCGCCTCTTACCTACCTGCACCCCTCCGCCTCGCCAAGATCTAAACTAAGGAAAGAACAACACAAGAGACGCATGGTTTATACTGGTTCGGGCCACCATTGTGGTGTAATACCCTACTCCAGTGTGTGGTGTGGTGGATTGCCTCTTGGGCTGATGATGATGAACAATACAAGGAAGAACAGCCTCGCGAGGGTCTGTTCTTGGTCGGGGCGATGAACTGCTAGGAGGATCTCAGTCACCTTTCTCTCTCTCTCTTTCTACCTGATCTTCTCTATCCTTCGATCCCTGCGGCTAGCTCTTTTTTACCCAGCCTCCCTTTGCTTTGTGGGTGGCTTGTCCTATTTATAGAGTCCCTGGTCCTCTTCCCAAATATCGAGCAGGAAGGGAGCCAACAATGGTGGGCTAATTTAAAGGGGGGCAGCTAGTATCAACTATCCTGACAAAAGTAGTCTTCGCCTACGCAAAGCTCTGGTGATGACGCCGTCTTGGGCTCCACGGTGACTTCCGTCTCGTAGTCCTCCTGGTCTTGGTCTCGTTGCACCGAAATGGCAACCTTTGCCTGATGCCTCGATACTCCACGGCTGCGCTTGCCCCCTTTGCACCAAAGAGGAAGGGAGGACGCTGCACGGGCTGGCACCCGCCTGGTGCCCCCGGTCATCATGGCTTGCGTCACGGGCACCTCGTGAGGTACCCCACCTTGATCTCTCCGCCTCCTCGTGAGCCAGCCTAACGAGGCCACGCCTGAGGAATCTCCGCGTCGTCCGCCCCGCGAGGCTTGGCCCCTCGCGAGGGTCTTGGGTTTGTGTTGGTGAAGATGGGCCGTGCTGGGCCCCCCTTTGAGCCACGCCGCAGGCCGCAGGCAGGCAAGTCTGGGGACCCTCGTTCCGAGAACGCCGAGAGTAGCCCCCGGGCCCAAGGCGCGCCCGGACTTGCCCGTGCTGGGAGGCGGAAGGGCAAGAGCGAAGCACCGCGGGCCCTAACAGCCTGCGGCCTTGGGCGCCACGTGGTGGTTGATTGGACGCGGGCGGCATTGTTCCCCCACGCCCTCCTTATTTTGCGCCATGCTAGGCGGACCCGTAGTCGTACACAGCCGTTCCCTCGTTTGGTTGCTCGAGCGCCCTCTGTCCTTCCTCCGCTCGAACTCTGGTCCCTGTTTCCAACTCAATCTTGAACCTTCCCCCCTCCCATCGCCATGGCTCCGACGAAGAAGGGAAGAGGGGAGAAACCCGTGTCTCCGCCTTGCCCGCCGCCGTAGGCGGCCCCCGCCGAGGGCTTGGGCAAGGTCAGCTTGGCTCTGGCCACCATCTTCAATGAATGCGGGAGGACGACGGCTTGGCATGCGTCCAACTTCTCCATCGGCAGGATAACCACCGAGGTCCCGTATTTTGCCGACGCCCTGTGGGCGGGTCTGGTTCCTCCCTTTTCTGATTTCTTCAACGCCGTGCTCTCCCATTATCAGATCCACATGATGCATCTGGGTCCTGAATCCATCACTCTCCTTTCGGTCTTCGCCTTTGTTTGCGAGGCTATGATGGGCATCCTTCCTTCGGTTGCCTTGTTGCGCCACTTCTTCTTGTTGCGCCTTGTTGACCCTACCCAATGCTGGGCGTGTGTGAGCTTCGTTGCCACGCCTGAGACGGCGGCCTCTGGGATTGACATCAAGCTCCCTCCGCCCGCGGCTGGGTTCCGCGAGCGGTGGCTGTATGTGGATGCTGGGGTGCCCAGCCCCCTGCTGTCGGAGCCAACTTCGCCTGCTGTCCCCAATTCGGGCTAGGGCCAGGAGACGCTTGAGAGCCCCCAGCTCGTCTTCGTCTAGCACCGCTTCGCATTCTTGAGGTCGCTTGGCGTGACAGCGCCCAAGGTGGAGAAGGAGTTCCTGCTACGCCGCGTCGCTCCTCTCCAGCGCCACTCCTGCCGGATGTGGGCCTTCAGCGGGCGCGATGATCGTATGAGGCTCCAGGAAGAGGACCTGACGCCTGAAGTGCCGAGGACGGCGCTCTTGACCCTGATGGGGGACCCCAACCCTGGCAGTATCTAGCAGGGAGGGGCCTTGCTGTACCTGTGCCAGAGCAGGGGCGATTTTGTGAGACAGATGCCTATCTTTAATGAGTGGGGGCCGCGCCCCGCCGGCCTTCAGGGGCCTCGTGAGAACCCAGTGGTGGTGACTGCCCTTCCAGTTGGCCCAGGCGACTCTTCCTCAAGTGGCGGAGCAGGGAGGCTCGAGGCGCCAGAGGCCGAGGGGGCTCCCGGCAGGGTGACAGCACCGGGCGAGGCTCGGGAGGAAGCAGTTAACGGGGCCCGTGCCGCCGAGGCTGAGGGTGACAAGCAGCTGCCCTCTGCGCCTTCGACCGAGGCCACCGAGGCTCCGGTGGCTTCTCTTGGCGAGGCGATTGGCGGCGCACACCAGGCAGGCGCCCCTGACGCAGATCGCCTTGACACTCTATCTTCGTCGCAGGTTGATCCCTGCGCCCGACTCTTAGGCCGCTTCCGCGTGGACTTTCAGGCCCTCCGGAAGAGAAGGAGGCCCTGGGCGACGATTACCCTTGTCGCCTGCTGAAGCGTAGGAAGTACTTCGCCACTGATGAGTAAGCCTTCTCCTTTCCCAGCTCCCGATCCTTCTGTTGCTCTTACTGACTCTTGCTCCGCAGGCCCCTTCCAGCCGAGCTTGCGGAGACGGCTGAGGAGCCGTCCCCCTTGGCTTCGCCCCCTCCACCGTCCTCAAGCGCTCCAAGCAGTGGAGCCCTTGTGGTGAGGGCGACTGACGAGGCGAACCGTCCCGAGGCGTATCGTGGCCCTGCGCACCTCGTGATCCTTCGCGGGCCTTCTCGTGGCATAGCCGGCCTGCCGTGGGCTTCTCGCCTGGTCGTGGACTGCGATTGGCTGAGGCGCTTCCTACGCTCTTCTCCTGGGGACGGGCTGGCCCCCGGCCGGGCTTCTGACGCGGCGTGCCCGGCCTTCGCGAGGGTGCCAGCCCCCAGCCCGGAGGGGGAATGCTGGCTCGCGGCCCCCGGCGCTTGCTTGGGGCAGATGATGGTGTGGAGGACGTGCTCGAGCATGCTCGGGAGCGTCGCGCTCTCCGCCAAGGATTCCTTCGAAGGGCGGCTGACGCGGTAAGCCTGCTTGGAGAGGAGATTGCCGATGAAGACGCGCGCCTTGAGGCCGAGGGCCTGCGCCTGGCTGCAGAGAGGCGCGAGCTGGAGGGCGCCATCGCCCTTGCACGCTGTCAGCGCGATCTTGGCGACGCAGAGGCCAAGGCGTCATTGGTGGCCTCTTGGGAGGCCCGATCTTGGGCCGCTGAGGAGGCTCGGGAAGCTGACCGGCGGGGAACGGCGGCGGAGGAGCGGGCTCGGGAGCTCCTGGCCTGGTTCCACTCACTAGAGGAGCAGGTGGAGCTGCGCGAGGCAGCTCTCACGTTGATGAAGGTGGCCTCTGGCGACTCAGCAGAGCTCCAGAAGCGTGAGGAGGCGCTGACGCTGGAAGCCGCCGAACGCACCTGTGAGTACGAGTGTCTGGAGACGAGGGAGCGCTTGGTGACGCAGGCGGAGGATGATTTTGCCGCACGGGAAGCCCGCGTCCTCGAGGAGGTCGGGCATCGAGTGGCGATGGCGCATTTGAACCTCGAGCACGAGTTAAACGAGAAGCTGGGGTTGATCCGGGCCGAAGCTGAAGGCAGGACTGCTGCCTTGAGGGCCAAGCTGGAGGAGGCGATGCGGCGGGCCGACGCTTTCCGGGCCACTCTTGAGGTGGCGCAAGGTGAGTTAACCGCTTCCCAGGCCGAGGTGCTCCTTCTCCGCCAGCGGGTGGAGGAGGCTGATGTTGTCGCGGGCCAGAACACGGTCGAGATCCGTCAGCGGCGGATCCTGGAGCATGAGCACGGCCCCATGCTTGCCACGCTCTGGGAGAGAGCCAACGCTGCCTTGGGCAACATCTGCGAGGTTGCTGTTGGCGAGCCGCACGCAGTCAACTATGCTGGCAATCTTCAGTTCTTGGACCCTCCAGTCTGCGAGGTTGCTGGTGACGCAGCTGGAGGCGCGGTCGGTCAGGGCTGACAGGTTGGTGGAGGAGAGGAGCCGCGGCCTGCTTGGGCGCGCCTTTTCTTGCGTCTTCAGCCACCTCCAAAACATGGATCCCCACTTTGATTTTGACGCCGCCATCGCCCCAGTCCCCCAGGCCGTCCGAGGCGACCTGGCACACTGGGTGGAGGACAACGTGGACGCTCTTATCAGGGCCTTCGCTTCAGACAATGACGACGTGATCGTGGCGGCCGACGAGGGCGGCGTGGTGAACGGCCCTGACGCTGCTGGCGGCGATGCGGATAGCGATGGCGAGTTCAGCGACGCCAACAACGGCTCGGGTGGTGCTCTTGAGAATGCATTGGGAGATTCATCCGACTGATTGTGCATTGCTCCTACTTCCTTACCCTGCATGAATAGAGCTCAGGTTTTCGCCTGATTGTAGTGAGAGCATTTTGGAGGGGGAGCCCCTTATGTAAAACTTGTGTTCGTCATATTAGTAGACGCTACATTGCCCATGCGCCCGCGCCAAGTGGTTGGCCCAAGCGACGCGATGGTCGGCTAGTTTACCTTTGTCCCATGCTGGCCCTGAGGCAGCCCATGGGGGGTTGTGGTGTTTCGAGTGTTCCCTGATTGGGTTCGTAGGATCTGCAGTAAAACACCCTCCTGAGAGGTCACGTCGGCGGCAGTCTGGGCTGCGCGCAAGCTAGGCCTGACCCGGCTTGCGAGGGGCTCGCGAGGGGAGGCAGCTAAGGCGATGCGGTCACAAAAACGCAGGAAATTTCTCGAACGAGACTAAGCACCCCTTCCCCGAACACACGCAAATCTCAAACTCGAATCCAACTTGAATCCAACGGGGGAAAGCGGCAACCAAAGGGAAAAGCGATGAAAGCAAACAAAAGGCCGCGTCCGGCACCTAGTCTAGTCTTGGACATCTTCTCACCAGCGCGGAGCTAAGTGCTGCCACTGGGCGTGGGAGGGAGCCCCAGGGCCTGAGGTCGGCACCCCTGAGACTCCAGGGCGTGTACAGCCCCACTCATTATTACGTGAGAATGTCACGGGGCGGCGAGCTTCACAGGCACTGGGCCTTCTTCAAAGGTACTAGCCTTGCTTCATATCGCCAGATGAGGGCCCCGCCTTGCGCCACACTCTAGTGCCATCAACAACGACCAGAAACCAGGACGCCGCCGATGGGGTAGAGCGGTCGCCAGCGGTTCCCCCGACGACCATGGGTCCTCTGCCGGGGGCAGGCCCTGAGGCACCTCCCCAGCGGAGGGTGTCGGAGTAAATAACCATGGGTAGCCTAGCCGGCTCCCCTGGCCCTTCTGAAAAAAATTACGAGCCGATTCGGCCCTCAAGAAACCAAGACATAGGGCCGCCTTCCCCTTGCCGGCTGTCTCCAGGCCGGCTATCGAAAGGCGGCCCGACTTCAGCCCTCATGAAGAAAAGCCGCGGGAGGGCCGGCTCCGAGAAGCCGGCCGCAAGAAGGCCGAGTCCAAGAAGCCGGCTCCCATAAAGCGGTTAAGATCGTACCCTCGAAGTCTGCATCCACATAACGGCGATGTGACGGGGCGTGGCTACAGTGAAGCCTGCCACTCCCGAATCCCGGAGCACGCCTGGCACAGTGCGCCGTACGGGTGGCCATGACCTGTCCGGCGCAGCACTGTTGCCACGATTGACCCTGATGTCATCCACAACGGGCTACCAGTACGGCCCACGGGCGATGGGCCCCTTCGGGCAGAGAGACACCCGAAGGCGGCCAGACCTCCCCCAGTCAGCCCAAGATAGAGCCGGTTCCCCACAGCTGGCTTGCCACCTCCCTCGAAGAAGACGCCCCATTAAGGAGACAAGACGCGGTGGGGCTACGGTGATCACCCACCGGGCGGCGGCACTGTAGCCACGCCCACTTCGGCGAAGCCCTCACCACCAAGATTGAGCAACAGTAACCAGCCACCGACAAGGCCCTGACAGTGGGGCCTGCCTGTCGACCAAGGAGCCGGCAGCTGGCGGGACCCACTAGCCGGCAGGCCCCAGCAGCCGGCGCAGAAGCCGGAAAGCATAGACACAGACGGCTGGGCCCCGCGCCCAGCCGGATTACCATTGTACCCCCGGGGGGTAGGCCTATATAAACCCCCCGGGGCATCCATGCAAAGAGAGATCAATCCCTGCTAGTCTCAGACACCACATAGGGAGGAGAAGAGAGCAAGTCGTGCCCTTCTTCCTCCTCTCGCCAAACAGCTCAAGGAGCATTGTGTAGCTACTTGTTCATCTAGTGACCATGCAGAGACCCCGAGAGAGCAGCACTAGGGGTGTTATCTCCACGGAGAGCCCCGGAGCTGGGTAAGATTCGCCGGCGTGCATGTCATCGCCTCATCCCGTTTCCAGGCACCGGCGACGTCTTACTGGCTCCCACAACGATAAGCCACCCGTTGGCATATGTCGCACCTACCACCCGACATTTGGCGCCCACCGTGGGGCCAGGTGCACCGCCGTCCGGAGACCTGTTCTAGACGGGAACCCTCTTCCTCCCCCGCGAGCGTAGCCAGCCCGGCATGCCCGATGGCACTTGCCACGACGCGCTACAAGGCGTCACCAACATCTGTGCGGCGAGCAGCCTCGCCGATCTCCTTGACAAGACTCTCATCTCTGACGAGCTCGCCTCCGACACGGGCACCGACCACCTCGGCCAGCTCCACGTCTCCGGCGAGCCTGCCGTGGACTTGGAGTCGGTTGGCTCCACTGATCCGATGCCTGTCGACTCCGACACGGCCTCACTCGACACGTTCCCCACCAACGTCGCGATCTACAACGACCCGCTTCCCCGGGCCGATGGCTGCAACGCTGTCACCACCGAGGTGACGGTCATCGGCCATGGTGGCGCTTCTGACGAGAGCGCCCACGGCGCCCCGCACGCGGCGGTCCACGACTTGTCCATCCCCCTCCCGGCCGATGCCGACGCTGAAGCACTGGAAGCTCGCCGCCTTGCTCTCCTCGCGGAGGGCCGGAAGTTGGTTTCCATGAGACGCCTCGCTGAGGCCCATCGAGGCGAGGCCGACCGCGCCGCCTTTGGCACGCCACCCCCAGGCGGGCCTAGCCGGGCCGGCGTTGTCAGACGGTGCGGTGCTGTCGTCGCCGATACGCTAGGAGTCGACCGACCAGTCTACGCTACTCCACTCGAGAACCTGCACGCCGCCCAGGCGGCCGTAGACGAGCTAGATGGACTGGGGGCCGAAGAACTCCCCCACATGACCCGACGCATCCAGCAGCTGATCGATGCAGCCGCGCAGCGGCACGAAGCCGACGCCCGCGCAGGAAGCCCTCCCCGCGCCGAGATCACGGCGCGACGTCCCGGATGCCGACTACGGGTAAAACCCGCGCGCGGCGCGAGAAAGAACCGGCTGCCAGCCAAAGCCGAACCCGAATCTCCATCGAGCGAGACGCAGAAGGCCACCCCCGGGCTGTGGAGTGGCGGGGCAACCCGCCTCCGCCCCGGCCCCGTGGAGAGAGATATTCCACCCCGCTGCCTGTTGCGCATCCGACTCTCAGCGGCCGGCTAGGTCGCCGCGAAGGAGTCGGCGAGAACGACGCCCGCCATCGGATCGACCGCCTGGCGCGATCCCTAGCACTAGAAGAAGAAGACCATGTCGGCCCGCCTTGCTTCGGCCCCCGCATCCGCGACGAGCCTTTCCCCAAAGGGTTCTCGCTCCCAAGAGACACGCCCAAGTACAACGGCTCCGTGAAGCCGGAAGATTGGTTGATCGACTACTCCAGGGCGGTTAGCATAGCCAACGGCAACAGGCGCGTTTCCGTGAAGTACGTGCCCCTCATGCTGCAGGGCACGGCGCGGACCTGGCTCAACAGCCTCAAGCCATACAGCATCAACAGCTGGCAAGACTTCACAGAAGCCTTCATCCGCAACTTCACCAGCACCTACAAGCGGGCTCCCAAGCCCAGACAGCTCTCCTGGTGCGTACAAGGCCCCGACGAGTCCACTCGCGACTACCTCACGCGTTGGGCCGAGCTCCGCAACTCTTGCGAAGGGGTGCACGAGGTGCAAGCCATAGAATACTTCACTGACGGGTGTTGAGAAGGCACCCTCCTCAAGCACAAGCTCCTCTGCGACGATCCGACTACCCTCGACGAGCTTCTGATCATAGTGGACAAGTACGCCACCGCCGACTCCTCGATGAAGACTGAACTCCGGGCAGACGCGTCCGGAAAGGTACTCAACTCGGCTCCCAAGACGCCGGCTGGGGACTCCGGCCGACGCCCACACCAGAACGAACACAAGCGCAAGGGCCCGGTGCCGCCCTCCACCAGTCGACAGGTGGCCACAGTCGAAGACGAGTAGCCCGATGCGTGGCCCGCACCCAAGAAGCAGAGGGGCGGCAAGCCGGCTTGGCAGCCGGCCTTCTCCTACGAGAAGACTCTCGACGCCCCATGCAAGTTCCATAGCGGCGCGAAGCCGTCCAACCACACGACCCGGAAGTGCCACTGGCTCACCCGAATCTCTAAAGGCGAAGGGCTCGCACCGCCTCCGCCTGCCGGTCCGCCGCCTCCGGCTCCGCAGCCGCCGGCCGCTCGGCCCACAGTCGGAGCCGTGCACGATGAGTTCCCCGACGAGCATGCCGCCTATATCATCTTTACAAGTCAGCCCAAAGACCGGCGCAGCAAACACCGAGAGCACCAAGAAGTCAGCATGGTTGCTGCCAACCCCGCCGAGCACATGCACTGGTCAGAAAAATCTATCAGCTGGAGCCGAACCGACCACCCAGAGGTGATGTCGTCTCCCGGCTCTTATGCGTTGGTCTTGGATGCCACTCTTGCAACGGATAGACGCGCTGCCCGATTCTCCCGCGTGCTGATAGACGGCGGGAGCAGCATCAACATCCTGTACCGTGACACCATGGAGAAGCTGAATGTCAAGACGAAGCACCTCATGCCTACACGGACTGTGTTCCATGGCATCGTACCCGGCCTGTCCTGCGCCCCCATTGGCAAGATCAAGATTGATGTACTTTTTGGGGACGAGGAGCATTTCCGCCGGGAAGCGATCTAGTTTGAAGTGGTGGACCTGGAGAGCCCTTACCATGCATTGCTTGGCTGACCTGCCTTGGCCAAGTTCATGGCAGTTCCCCACTATGCATACCTCAAGATGAAGATACCGAGCACCAAAGGTGTCATCATCGTAGCCGGCGATTACAAGAAGTCCTCTGAGGTGCGCAGCAGCCAGCAGCCGGCTGGCCGAGTCCCTTGTGATTGCCGAAGAAAATAAGATGTTGGACCGAGTCATGGCCATGGCCGGCAAGCAGTCGGCCTTGTCCCCCGATCCCAAGGAGCATGATGCTCAAGGATCTTCCAGCCGGCCAAGTAGATGAAGAAGATACCTCTTGACCCCGAGCACCCAGAGAGGTTTGCTGTCATCGGGGCAAAACTAAACAGCAAATAGGAAGGCGAGCTCGCCGATTTCCTCCGTGAGAATCGGGACATCTTTGCATGGTCCCCCAAGGACATGCCGGGCGTTCCGAAGGAATTCGCCAAGCACAAACTACATGTCCAAGAAGACGCAAAGCCACTCAAACAACCCCTCCGCCGACTGTCAGAGGAGAAACACAGGATTGTGGGAGAGGAGATAGCCCGGCTTCTGGCAGCCAGCTTCATTATGGAAGTTTTCTTTCCAGAGTGGCTCGCCAACCCGGTCCTCGTGCTAAAGAAGAACAACAAGTGGCGCATGTGTATAAACTACACGAGCCTCAACAAGGCCTGTCCCAAAGATCCCTTTGCCCTGCCAAGGATTGACCAAGTGATAGACTCCACGGCCGGATGTGAGCTGTTGAGTTTCTTGGATGCTTACTCAGGGTATCACCAGATAAAGCTAGATCCGGCAGACCGCCTGAAGACCGCCTTCATCACGCCATTCGGAGCCTTCTGCTACCTGACTATGACATTCGGCTTGAGAAATGCCGGTGCCACTTTTCAGCATTGCATGCAGAAGTGCCTCCTCAAGAAACTCGGCAGAAATGCCCACGTCTACGTAGACGACATTGTGGTGAAGACGGAGAAGCACGACACCTTGCTGGAAGACCTCAAGGAAACATTTGAGAACCTACGCCGGTTCCAAATCAAGCCTAACCCCGAGAAATGCGTGTTCGGAGTGCCAGCCGGCCAGCTCCTAGGCTTCCTGGTCTCCGAACGCAGCATCGAATGCAACCCAGTAAAGATCAATGCCAGTGAGAGAATGGCGATTCCCACCAAACTTCAAGACGTCCAGAAGTTTACCGGATGCTTGGCCTCCCTGAACCGCTTCATCAGCCGGCTCGGAGAGAAAGCTCTCCCCCTCTACCGCCTCATGAAGAAGACCAACCACTTCGAGTGGAATGACCAAGCCGATCAAGCTTTTCACGAGCTGAAGAAGATGCTGGCCGCGCCGCCTGTCCTGGCGGCGCCGACTGAGAAAGAGCCCATGCTCCTCTACATTGCCGCAACCAGCCGGGTGGTCAGCACCGTCATCGTAGTCCAACGCCCAGAAGAAGGCCGAGCCCAGCCGGTCCAGAGGCCGGTGTACTATTTGAGCAAGGTGCTGTCTACCTCGAAGCAGAACTACCCGCACTACCAGAAGATGTGCTACGGCATGTACTTCGCCACCAAGAAGCTGAAGCCCTACTTCCAAGAGCATCCCATCACGGTTGTATGCACCGCCCCGCTGGCCGAGATCATAGGCAGCCGGGATGCATCCGGCCGGGTGGCGAAATGGGCCATCGAGCTGGCCCCCTATACGATCTTCTACCAGCCTCGCACCGCCATCAAGTCCCAAGCATTGGCCGACTTCCTCGTCGACTGGGCCGAGACCCAGTACCTACCGCCGGCTCCCGACTCCACTCATTGGCGCATGCACTTCGATGGGTCCAAGATGCACACCGGCTTGGGAGCCGGCGTCATCCTCACCTCTCCCAAAGGCGACAAGCTCGGATACACGCTGCAAATTCACTTTGCCGCCTCCAACAACGTGGCCGAGTACGAGGCGCTCATACACGGGCTCCGGCTTGCCAAAGAACTCGGCATTTGCCGGATCCTATGTTATGGTGACTCAGACTTGGTGGTCCAGCAATCATCTGGCGACTGGGATGCCAAGGACGCAAATATGGCAAGCTACCGCTTCCTCGTTCAGCAGATCAGTGGGTATTTTGAAGGATGCGAGTTCCTCCACGTACCACGAGCCGACAATGAGCCAGCTGATGCCCTGGCTCGAATAGGCTCCACTCGGCAAGCAATACCAACCGGTGTCTCTCTACAATGCCTCCTCAAGCCGTCTATCAAGCCATCTCCAGAGTTCGATTCCATCTTCGTGCCGCCTGACCCCGACGCAGCCGGCTCAAAGAACCAAGTAGGTGACCTGGGGACTTCGATAGTCGGCCAGGGGGTATCAGCAGGCGGCTCGGGGACTTCCGTAGTTACGCCCGACCCGGGGACTGCCTCACCCGGCTCGGAGGACTGCGGTAGTCGGCCCGGAGACTACACCAACACAACAGGCGGCGGCTGACTCCAGCATTCCACCACCCAGCCCACCCGCCCTGGTCACAGTAGCCGTTTTGGCAATAGAAGAAGTCGCAGCTCTGTCATGGGCTCAATCCATCCTCAACTTCCTAATAAACCAAGATCTGCCGGCTGATGAAGTAGAGGCAAGACAAGTCCAACGCTGAGCCGGAGCATACACAATCATCAAAAGAGAACTCGTCAAGCGCAGTGTCACTGGAGTCCTCCAGCGATGCGTCGAGCAAGAGAAGGGCATTGCAATCCTCAGAGACATCCACCAAGGAGAATGCGGCCACCATGCGGCCTCAAGATCACTCGTCGCCAAAGCCTTCCGCCATGGTTTCTTTTGGCCGACTGCTTTGGATGACGCCAAGGAGTTAGTTAAACATTGCAAAGGGTGCCAACTCTTCAGCTCCAAGCAACACATGCCGGCTTCAGCACTCAAGACCATTCCCCTCACTTGGCCCTTCACCGTTTGGGGACTGGACATGGTGGGTCCATTCAAGACGGCGCGCGGCGGCATGACACATCTGCTTGTCGCCGTGGACAAATTCACCAAATGGATTGAGGCAAAGCCGATCAAGAAGCTGAATGGGCCGACTGCCGTGACATTTATCGCAGATATAACAACTCGGTACGGCGTGCCACACAGCATCATCACCAACAATGGCACGAATTTCGCCAAGGGAGCCTTGGCACGTTTCTGCGTGACGCAAGGCATCCGGTTGGACCTAGCGTCCGTCGCCCACCCGCAGTCAAACGGCCAGGTCGAGCGAGCCAACGGCCTCATCCTTTCCGGCATCAAGCCCCGACTGATCGTACTACTGGAGAGTTCAGCCGGCTATTGGCTCGATGAGCTGCCGGCTGTCCTCTGGAGTCTGCGCACTACACCAAACAAGTCAACCGGCTTCACTCCTTTCTTCCTCGTATATGGTGCCGAGGCGGTCATCCCAACTAACACTGAGTTCGACTCGCCTCGGGTAACCATGTACACGGAAGCCGAGGCCAAGGAAGCATGAGAAGACAGCGTCGACCTGCTGGAAGAAGGTCGGCTGTTAGCCCTCAGCCGGTCCGCCATCTATCAGCAGGTCCTGCGCCGTTACCACAGCCGGAAGGTCAAGCCAAGATCTTTCCAAGAGGGCGATCTTGTGCTCCGGCTGATCCAGTGAATTGCCGGCCAGCACAAGCTCTCGGCCCCTTGGGAGGGCCCCTTCGTCATCAGCAGAGCCTTAGGTAACGACTCCTACTACCTGATCGACGCACAGAAGCCGAAGGCACGAAAGAGAGACGACTCCGGCAAGGAGTCGGAACGACCATGGAACGCCAACCTCCTCCGAAGGTTTTACAATTGAAATGCAGTATGTATCACGCTAACTTTTGTACTAAGTACGAGACAATAGGCCACCCGAGGAGAGCTCGGGGACTGCCATCTTTTGTCTATGAATGAAAAGTATCATGCTTATGGCCTTGTCATTGCATTCACTTTTTTCTGTCCGGCACCGGGTTCGACTAGTCGGCCTGGGGACTGGCCGCCTGGAGTTATATTATAAGTCCTGCCTGCAGTCAGACAAGTAGTGTGCCGGCTCCCAAGCCTTCTCTTGCCAAAAGTCACAGTTCGAAGAACCGGCTGTCCGGCTGGCAAGAGTTAAGGGCAGGAACGGGTGCCCACACGAAAAACGGCTAGGGACTAACGGACTAATATAACAAAAGCCGGTTTTTCTCCCACCGTCGACCGGCTACCAGAGTAGCCAACCGGCCGGCTTCCATTCACCTCACTCCAATCTAAGAAAGCTCGAGTACTTGCCTTCCCAGAAGGGGAAGGCGGCAAAGGAAACAGCCTAAGGATAAAAAGCATACATGAATGGAAACCAAACACGCAATAATATTTACATAAAAGACCTTCAAAAGGCCAGCATTCAACATAGTTCAAATACACCCCCAGTGGGTGGAACTGCGCAAGTTTAATAAAGTTGTTCAAAAGGCAACAAGCAGGAAAAAACAAGGACGACAGACTAAGCCAAGGGAGCGACTGGTGAGTCGGGCAGGTTAGTGGAGACGGCAGTGCCGGATGGAGGAGTGGTCGGCTAGCGAACCTCGGCATGACCACCGCCTCCCGCAGAGGGCGCGCTAGCACGCGCCTTGTCGCCGGAGGCACGATCAGGCCCAGGTTGGCTGCCTGCTTCACCAGTCGGCTCAACATCTTCGCCGTCCTCTCCTTCGTCCACTTCACCTTCATCACTGGAGGCGATCTCCTCTGCCGAGTCTTCACCCGCTGCCGGGTCCAGCCCGAACCACTCCTCCGGCTGGGCAACACCGTTGTCATTGATCTCAGGAGCGAAGACGCTGATGTTAGTACACTCGGCGATCGTCGAAGCGCGCTGAGCGATAGCCGGCCGCACCTCCTCCAACTCTTCGTCGGCCTCCAGCCGCCAGGTGCGCAGCTGGTCCAGGTTCAGCCCCGGATACCAGGCTCGGACGAACTCTAGCGCCCGCCCAGCTCCAAGCCGGGCTGCCGACGCCTTCCAAGCCTCGAAGCGGCCAACCGCCACCTCCAGCCAGTCGGCATTCCGACTCGGGGTGCGGGGAATCGTCTCGCTTGGCCAGAGGGCGGCCAACACTTGCGCCCCGGCACGCTGGAGGTGGCGGAGCATACGGTGAGCCGGCTGCAGCCGGGCTTGGACCGCCAAGAGCTGCTCCTCAAGCATCCGGCTCGCGTCCGGCGCGATTTCAGCCCCTGCCTGCCGGCGTACCTCGCGATGGGCCTCGATGGATTGGGTGGCGAAGACGGAGTAGCCGGGAAAGTAGTCTGCACATAGAACAAAAAGCAGCACAAGTCACAACACAAATCAGGGATCAAAGGGCAAGCAGGGAGTGCAGAAGGCGGCTTACCGTCGATCAGATCCTCGATACGGCTGAAGCCCTCGCTCAGCGCCTGCTTCGCTTCAGCCCAGCCCGCCGCTTTGGTCTCGAACTCGGCCCTCAGGGCGTCCTCGTTGTCCTGCGCCTTCTTCAGGGCCGCCTTGTGGCTCTCCTCCTGGTCAGCCAACTCCTTGACCAGGCGGTCATGCTCCAGGACCAAGGCGCTGTACTCGGCTTCCTTGGCGCAAAGGGCGGCCTGGGCCCCGCTGAGCTGCTCCCTCAAGTCGGCATTGGCTCCTGCAAGCATGAAGACAAAGGAAAAATTAATAAGGGGAAGTCGTCAAGGAAGATCCGACCCGGCTGCTCAGCAGTCGGCCCGAATCTCGGGGACTACACCAAGTGGGTGCGCTGACACGCCCCCACAGGAGATGAATGAGACAAACACGCACTCCGGCTGCTGGTTAGGTCCTCAGTTCTCCGGCCCAGCTCCTGAGCCTGGGAGTTGAAGGCGGCTGTGCGAAGGTTATGATACTCCTAGAAGATTATACAGGAGGCAAGGATAAGTTAAGTTGTCAGAACCTAGTAAGTTCCAAGCCGCCTGCGCAGCAGCCAGCTTGGAACTCAGGGACTACACCCAGTGGGTGCGCTGACGCGCCCCCACGGAAGAAATTGAAAGAGCAAAATAACCAAGGACAGAAGACTCACCCGGATGACGGCCCGCGTCGAGAGAAACTCTTGAGTGTATAGCTGCATTGAGGCGGCCTGAGCTTGAAGCTGGTTCCGGACCTCCTGGGCCGCCGCGTTCAGCTCACCCGTCCCCCCGCTGGGAGTCCACTCGGATGTGCTGACGCCGGCCGCCTCCAGGGCCTCCGCCGTCTGGCTAGCGCTCGCTGCTCGGTGCGGTTCCGGCGTGGAGGCACCACCCCCTGCGTGCCGGCGCAATGCCGGCTGCACCTCGAGGCCGGCCCCTGCCGCCGGCTCGCCCCTGGACGGCTGCTCTGGCGCCGCAGTTGATTGGCTGCTTTGGCCCGCTCTAGTCGGTGCCGTCTGCGACGCCCCCTCCACGAAGATCACGGGGTACTCCCGCCTCTCCATCACCGGTGGGCCTTGGTCGACCTCCTCCGACGGGGGCACGGGAACATCGGGGGCCACGGCGCGGAGGGGAACAACGAGCAGCGGAGGCCGGTTGTGTGAGGCCTCCGCCTCCGTCTCCGCGGCTGCCGCCTTCGCCCGGGCCTTGGCCGCCGCGTCGGCCTGCTCCTTCATCGCCTGGGCGGCCCTTCGCTCCGCCGCCTCCCGCTCCTCCCGTGCCTCCCACGCGTTCCGCTCCGTGGCCTCCCTAAGGTCGGCGCGGGGATCCATGCGGCGGGAGCTTGAGGACCCTCCAGTCGGCCCGAGTACGGAGCCGCCAGGACCTCGCTCGAGAGAAAGTGGTGCCCTGTCCGGCAAGAAAAGAAAGGTTTAGAAGAGTTTCGGACGAAGAAGACAAAAAATATATACGCAAGACATTCGACGACTTACACAGAGATCGCCTGCGGCTGCTTCACCGCCTTGCGGAAGCGGGCCGCCTTCGCGGCCGCCTCATCCCGCTTGGTCGCCGCCGTGGAGGCCTCGGATTTTTTCGGCCGGCTGCTGAAGAAGGTCGACGGGGCCTGGCGCTTCTGCGTGCCGCCACGGGCAGCCAGCACGGCAGACGAGCCCGCTCCTTGATGATCGGGCACCGGATGGCGGTGCGGGGCGACTTCGACCTCGTCGTCATCCGGCCAGTCCTCGAAGCTGGTCCCGAGTCCCGCGCCTCCGGCCTCGTCGCCTTCCCCCATGATGGCGTCTTCCATGGCGGCCGCTCCCAGGTCCGGATCGTCGGTGTCGTCCACCGTGCGGTCGGGGAGGAGCTGGCGCTCTATCCCCGCAGCCCCGGTTGTCGGCGGGAGAAGAGGGTTCTACAAAAGGCAGACCAATTGATCAAGAGTCGGCTAAATGAGGCCTGCTACAAAAAAGGAAGAAAAGAAGAAAGAACTTACGGCAGGCGGAGGGTTGGCGCGGGAATACGGCTCCTTGCCGTATCGCCAATCCTCGGCGAGCTTGCAGTTGGAGATATAATTCACCATGTAAGACACCTCTGCGTGAGGCATCTCCCTGGTGCTCAGCCGGCACGGGTCGAAGCGGCCGCTCATTTGGCAGATCATGTGAGGCCGGCCTTGGAGCGGAAGAACCCGGCGCTCCATGAAGGCGTCCACCAAGTCGGCCCCGGTCAGGCCCTCCGACTGGATCATCACCCAAAGCCGGGAGACGGCTGCGTTCCCGGCCTGAGACAGCGACCTGGTCCGATAGCTCCATGAAGGCTGCCTCCCAGCCGGCGGGCCGGCTACGTAAGTCGGCAGGTTGACGTAGTCGCCTTTCTGGGCGATGTTCTTCACGTAGAAATAAGACTTCTGCCAAAGCTTCACCGACTGGATCAGCGGAATGGACGGGAACGGATTGTTCTCGCTTGCCCGCCTCATGGCAATGAAGGCTCCGCAGGGGGCGGGCACGCCCGCGACGATGGTGCCGAGCTTGCTTTGGAAGAACTCCCCCCAGAGCTCGAGCGTGGGGAGAACTCCAAGAAAACCCTCGCACAGGGTGACGAAGGCCGACAGCAGCATCACCGCATTGGGCGTGAGGTGATGCGGCTGGAGGTGGTAGAACTCGAGGAAGGCTCGAAGGAATCCGCTCGCCGTGAGGCCGAAGCCGCACAGGCAGTGCGAGCGGAAGATCACCTGCTCGCCCTCCTCCGGTGCCGGCGAAATCTCCCTCGCCGGTGCTTGACGAACCCGCACAAGGTTCTCACCGGGCAGACGCCGCGTCCGGCGGAGGAACTCGACGTGGTCCTCGTGGACGTTGGAGCCATCCCACGAGCTCGACAGCGCCATGGGAGCGATGCGGTGGGGAGCAAGACGAAGCGACGGCAAAACGGTGCGGCAAAGGATTGCTGCGGCGGGGACCAAGACGAAGCGACGGCAGAACGGCGCGGCAAAGAGAAGAAGAAGGAGGGCGAGAAGGGGCGGAGTGAGGGAGAGCGCGCGAGCCTCTGCCGCTCCCCCTCCTCCTCCTACTTATATACCGCGCGGCGGAGCCGAGGAGGCGCGGCGTGGGGGAACGTGGGGATCAACTGCGCCCGCTCCCCCACGTCCCGCGATTATTGTGCCTTGATGGCAGAATAAAACCGTCGCGGGAAGGCGAGCAGTCCATGTGGCCCGCAGAAGATCCTCGCTCGGACCGAGGCCCGTGACTTGCGGGCCTGGGCCTGCGGCGGCATCCCATCGCGCGCGTGCATTGGTAGGATTTCCTCGCCACGTGGCCCGCGTTCCCGCCTACGAGAAACGGACCTTTTCCGAAGACGGCGCGCACGAGCAAAGCCGGCCCCTCGGGATAGGAAGCTGACCTAGCTTCTCGTCCCTTTGTCAGCCTCGAAGCTCGATCAGCTTCGGGGACTACTATCGGAGTAAATAACCATGGATAGCCTAGCCGGCTCCCCCTGGACCTTCTGAAAAAATTATGAGCCGATTCGGCCCTCAAGAAACCAAGACACAGGGCCGCCTTCCCCTTGCCGGCTATCTCCAGGCCGGCTATCGGAAGGGGGCCCGACTTCTGCCCTCATGAAGAAAAGCCGCGGGAGGGCCGGCTCCGAGAAGCCGGCCGCGAGAAGGCCGACTCCAAGAAGCCGGCTCCCATAAAGCGGTCAAGATCGTACCCTCGAAGTCTGCATCCACATAACGGCGACGTGACGGGCGTGGCTATAGTGAAGCCTGCCACTCCCGAATCCCGGAGCATGGCTGGCACAGTGCACCGTACGGGTGGCCATGACCCGTCCGACGCAGCACTGTTGCCATGATTGACCCTGATGTCATCCACGACGGGCTACCAGTACGGCCCACGAGCGGTGGGCCCCTTCGGGCAGAGAGACACCCGAAGGCGGCCAGACCTCCCCCAGTCGGCCCAAGATAGAGCCGGTTCCCCACAGCCGGCTTGCCACCTCCCTCGAAGAAGACGCCCCATTAAGGAGACAAGACGCGGTGGGGCTATAGTGATCGCCCACCGGGCGGCGGCACTGTAGCCACGCCCACTTCGGCGAAGCCCTCGCCACCAAGATTGAGCAACAGTAACCAGCCGCCGACAAGGCCCTGACAGTGGGGCCTGCCTGTCGACCAAGGAGCCAGCAGCCAGCGGGACCCACTAGCCGGCGGGCCCCAGCAGCCGACGCAGAAGCCGGAAAGCGTAGACACAGACGGCTGGGTCCCGCGCCTAGCCAGATTACCATTGTACCCCCCGGTGGTAGGCCTATATAAACCCCCCGGGGCATCCATGCAAAGAGAGATCAATCCCTGCTAGTCTCAGACACCACATAGGGAGGAGAAGAGAGCAAGCCGTGCCCTTCTTCCTCCTCTCGCCAAACAGCTCAAGGAGCATAGTGTAGCTACTTGTTCATCTAGTGACCATGCGGAGACCCCGCAGAGCAGCAGTAGGGGTGTTATCTCCACGGAGAGCCCCAAAGCTGGGTAAGATTTGCTAGTGTGCATGTCATCGCCTCATCCCATTTCCAGGCACCGGCGACGTCTTACTGGCTCCCACAATGATAAGCCACCCGTTGGCATATGTCGCACCTACCACCCGACAGAGGGCCTACCTCCTGAGAGCACCTTGCTCCGAACGCCGCGGTGGTGATGTCGGATCCCGGCCCCTCTCCTGCAGCCCCCTACGCCCTCCTCCCGAGGGGTAGGAGACTGTGGGAGGGGGGCAGCTGCTCGCTGTGGCGACCTGCACCTCCTGTGATCCATGGTTAGCGTATGCCTGCTCCTGAAAAATTAGCGGTACCCGATAATCGTTGGCGCCATCGTGGCCAGTGGGACTGTCCCGGGGCTCCTGGAAAAGCTCAGCTTCTGGCGCCTCGTCCCCCCAGCTTGGGCTGAGGAGCGAGCCTTGTTCGCTCTCATGTGGGTGCCCTCGGTCCATCATGAGGGGCACATATTCCTCCAGCGTCGTCATCCCGAATGCCACGCCGTAATGCCCTGCATGCCAGGCGGTCCTGCCTGACGCGCCCACCGTGGGGTGGCAGCGCGGCTGTCCACTGGGGTCGCGGGTCGCATCGAGTCCTTCTTCTTCGCGGACCGGGAGCGGGGGCAGCACCGCTGCCGGTCCGGCGCTGACAGCTTCGCTGGCGTCGGAGTAGCCTTGGAGCCCGCGGGCACGCACAGAGCCCCCGCTCAGGCCGCCCTGGGCCTGAGATGGGAGCTGGGTGGAGAAGGGGTGAGCCCCCGAGACGGCGAAGCCCAGGAGCTCTGCCACTCGCTCCAGCAGCACGTCGTGGCCGCCCTCCAACAGCCTGCACTTCAGCAGCTCTCAGGCCACTGTGAGCGCGGCCCTCGAGTTCGCCTGCTCCCTGCGGGTGTACGGTGTCGTGGTCACGGCGTGATTGGAGGCCCTTGCTGCCGACCACGCCTGCCGCGGTGTGAGAGCTGTCGGAGCCTGTCCGCGTCGCCCGCAGCCCGCAGCGCCCTGCGGACCGCGAGCTGCCTGGGGCACGGGGTCGCCCGAGGCAAGCGGCTCTGCGCGGGCGGGCCACGCCGCCCACGGATTTGGGTTGCCCGCCTGGTCGCCGGACATGGTGATGACGATGCGACGGGGCGCGAAGCGGTAGAAGGTGGATTCCGGCGCACCCCTACCTGGCGCGCCAAATGTCGGATTTCGGGTTCGGGCAGACCCTTGAGGTTCGAACACTGGGGTGCGCGCGGAGATTTCGCCTCTTACCTACCTGCACCCCTCCCCCTCGCCAAGATCTAAACTAAGGAAAGAACAACACAAGAGACGCAGGGTTTATACTGGTTCGGGCCACCATTGTGGTGTAATACCATACTCCAGTGTGTGGTGTGGTGGATTGCCTCTTGGGCTGATGATGATGAACAATACAAGGAAGAACAGCCTCGCGAGGGTCTGTTCTTGGTCGGGGCGATGAACTGCTAGGAGGAGCTCAGTCACCTTTCTCTCTCTCTCTTTCTACCTGATCTTCTCTATCCTTTGATCCCTATGGCCAGCTCTTTTTTACCCAGCCTCCCTTTGCTCTGTGGGTGGCTGGTCCTA
The DNA here is from genome assembly GCF_018294505.1 of Triticum aestivum. Classification (NCBI taxonomy): domain Eukaryota; kingdom Viridiplantae; phylum Streptophyta; class Magnoliopsida; order Poales; family Poaceae; genus Triticum; species Triticum aestivum. The sequence continues at coordinate 573,965,130 of NC_057797.1, forward strand.
TTTATAGAGGCCCTGGTCCTCTTCCCAAATATCGAGCGGGAAGGGAGCCAACAATGGCAGGCTAATTTGAAGGGGGACAGCTAGTATCAACTATCCTGACAAAAGTAGTCTTCGCATGTGCAAAGCTCTGGTGATGACGCCGTCTTGGGCTCCATGGTGACCTCCATCTCGTAGTCCTCCTGGTCTTGGTCTCATTGCACCGAAATGGCAACCTTTGCCTGATGCCTCGGTACTCTGCGGCTGCGCTTGCCCCTTTGCACCAAAGAGGAAGGGAGGACACTGCGCGGGCTGGCACCCGCCTGGCGCCCCCGGTCGTCATGGCTTGCGTCACGGGCACCTCATGAGGTACCCCACCTTGATCTCTCCGCCTCCTCGTGAGCCAGCCTGACGAGGCCACGCCTAAGGAAGCTCCGCGTCGTCCGCCCCGCGAGGCTTGGCCCCTCGTGAGGGTCTTGGGTTTGTGTTGGTGAAGATGGGCCGCGCTGGGCCCCCCTTTGAGCCACGCCGCAGGCCGCAGGCAGGCAAGTCTGGGGACCCCCGTTCCCAGAACGCTGACAAATATGAGTATTACAAGAGTTGATCTACCACGAGATCATAATGGCTAAACCCTAGAAGTCTAGCATGCATGACTATGATAATGAATATCCTTCCTCCGGACTAAGTCCTCCAGTTTATATAGACACCGGGAGGATCTAGGGTTACACAAGGTCGGTTACAAAGAAAGGAATCTACATATTCGGTCGCCAAGCTTGCCTTCCACACCAAGGAGAGTCCCATACGGACACAGGTGCAATCTTTGGTCTTTGTGTTCTTCACAGCCCATTAGTCCGGCCCATGGCTAACAGGCCGACCGCCCGAGGACCCCTTAGTCCAGGACTCCCTCACACATCTTTGTGATGAAGAGTAAGATTAGCTAGTCGTATACATATAGGGGGGACTGCGTGTGCCTACAATTGAGTGAGAGACCATCATACTTGGCTAGCTAGGCATGAGATTGTGTGTGTGCGTGTGAGATGGAGAGAGAACGAGGGAGAGAGATAGAGTTTTAGATGGGCCTATCGAGTGCGAGTGAGATATGCATGTGTATGTGTGACCCAGGTAGATGGAGAGTTTGAGAGAGGGGGGGAGAGCTCTGAGATGACAGAGTGGTGCATGAGAGAGTTACGGGCAACGAGCCAAGGAATTTGTGTGCGTATGATGAGTGCATCCAAGATATCTAGCTTGGAGTAGAGAATCATACATAGTGTGCGAGAGAGACCTATAGATGGAGTATATATGCATGCGAACTAGAAAGACCCCCCCACACACACACACAAAGAGAGAGAGATGGAGAGAAAGTGAGAGGGGCCAACAAGGTTTGTGTGTTGGATGTGTGCGACAGAATTGAAGATTGTCGGCGAGAGAGAGACAGAGCATGAGTCCGGGAGAGGGTGAGGTCGCGTTTTATGCATCGAAGACTGATATAAACCATGTTTTGATATAAACTTGATTTCAAATATTTAAATTGGAGAACATGTTGTCTGCAATCCACGCATGAACGGATATATGCGTATATCAAACAAGTTCATTAATTTGACTTTCCACATGTTCATGGAGTACTATAATACTGTACAACATGCTACTCGATTGAGGTGTTCAATTTTGGATTTAGTTCACTATTTTGACCTGGTGAACGGGCTATTTCATTGAATCGAGATATTTCATTTTGGGTTTGATTCCCATTTTTGAGTGGGTCAACTATTTGTCATATAGTAAATCGCTAGCAACGAGCATGTAAAAACACATTACTCCCGAGCATCATCTCTCCATCTAAAAAAGAAGTGGCAAGCTAATATTTCAAAATTTGATTCGAAACGACTTGTTAAGGTAGACATGGATGCTCGTTCTCCCAAATTTTCAACGAACCGTTAAACATCCTCTGCTCAGTGGAATTTTGCCCGAGCAAATAAATGGGAGACACGAAATTACCGTCCTATGTGGGACACGCATCAATTAGCCCGTTGTACATCGAGGGTAGGTTCATAACTTCATCCAAGCGCGCCTTCTCCTCGGCCGAAATGACATGTGCCGAATAATTCATAAACCATGGTCGGTAAAACATGCTCTCCTCGCCCGAAATAGCTCGCGCCCACTATTTCAAAACACGCTCTCCTCGCCCGAAATCGCTCGCGCCCACTATATTTCAAAAGACGTCCTCCTCGCCCGAAATCGCTCCCGCCCACTATTTGGGGAGAAGCAAAGTTGCTCTACTATCCCCGACCCTCAGTACACAAACCCAAGCCGAGAAGCCTAATGGGAGGGGTAGAACTGTAACTCCCCCTCACATTTCAGACAAATGCGTCTGTAAAACATGGTTCCACTCCCCTCCCAATCCCCCCCCCCCATTCATACCTCGTGGGCGCCAAATCACCTTCTCCCCAGAAGCTCCTTCTCCCGAGCCGCGGAACCTCAGCCCCTCCTCCATGGCGCCCCCACCACACCAATTTCACAGCTGCCCTCCTCCCTAATGCCGGAGACGCTGTCCATTTGCCGTCGTGCACTGGGTCGTGTGCCTCTTACTCTGTGCTGCTGGAGCTGCCTCGACGACGGCCGCGTGAACCGTACCGGAGCCGATTCACCCCCGTCGTTGTTCACGGCGCCAGAGCGGCTCCAACTTCTGATCCGTCTAGAGTCCCGGCGCTGCTTCCCCGTAGCCGTAGACCGTCGTGACATCATTGTTTCCCTGCTGCCGGTCGCCACCGCAACCGCGCCGGCCTCACCAACTCGGCGGCTAGACCTGCCTACTTCACCATGCCGCCAGATAGGTCGCACCCTCATTTCAAATCACTTTATTTAGGCGTTAGTTGTTTGAATTTTTATTCTGGGCCAATTGATTCCCAATGGGAAGCAGCACCCCTCGAGGCGGCGGAGCTCCTAGGCTGCCGGTTGGCTGGTGTCTAACGTAAGGGTGTGGGGCCGCAAGTTCGCAGCAGGAGCAATGCTTAGATGGCTATCTTAGAGTTGTGTGGGTTGAAGGTACTGCCGCCGCCGGATCTGGATGACGGGGAGTCGGGGGCGACGCAACCACGGCAGTGCGGTGGGGCGGGGAGCGGGGTTTTGGCCGGGGCCACGGACGGTGGAGGCAGGCTGTTCTGCCGTTGGTCGCTGGCTCTTCGGGAAAGATTCCTAACAATGTCAACTGGGAGGCACAAGACGGCCATCAATCCATCCATCGTAGATCGGACAATACCAAAATAAAGTAAAATCGTGTGACCCCAATTTAGTCTTCAGTCAACACATGTGTGACCACTCTTGTACCTTGTGGTTGATCTCTTAGTGTATTTCTTCAGATCAAAGACATGTGTCGTTCTTAACATTATGCATTATCTGCATCTTCAGCCACACCGTCTTCCGGCTCACCGCAGCTGCTCCAACAAGGGAAGCATACACCAGAAGGGAGCTATAGTCCCCACTCAACAGTTCCCTGCATCAAATGCGCGTGCCCGACATGGACAGCCACAACAACTGTAGGGCCATCAACAAGTCAGCACATGATGCTCACTCCTATGGATGGCGTCCAGATAGGTTGTACCCTCATCTTACTTGTGTGCAACATTTATGGCTTTGTTATTCATCAAAGCATGGAAAATAGATTATCACATTTCACTATATATTCATGTTGATCTCTTATGGGTCTTGTTCAGAAGTTAACGTTGTTCCATAGTTCAGCTAAGATACTTGTTCTTTAGGTAACGTTGTTCCATAGTTATCAACCATCAGCCAATGCTATCCCACAGGATGGTGATTATAGTATTATACCACTTCTAGTATTACCTATGTTGTTCTTTAATACTTTTGTGTGCCATCTAGTTAATCTCGAGTACAAACGATACATATTCTATAGCTTTCATCTGTGTTCTCCCTTTAGTTTTTGAGACCTGGTGCTGCTAGTTAACCCCAGTCCTACTATTTATGTCATCTCCTACAGGCACTCATTACATAAATCTAACTACTAGTTGTCTTCCATGCATGTCAGATATAATTGCACACACTAATATATCCACAAGAACCTCACGGAGCAATGTAAAGACCAATAAACTTGATGTCAATGATACCCAATATGATGGAACATGTAAAGGCAGTTCTTCAGAAGACTTGCAGAAAGATGTTGAATCCTCTTCACCCCACAAGGTCCTTGCTCTAACTTGGCCCGTGATATGGGTACAACACGCATATAATGTCCTGGAGTGTATCTACTCTGTTGCAATGCCATGTGCTTAGCATGCTGATCATGCATGTAAATATGTCATGCCGTCCTGTTTTTCAATACCTATTCCATTAATAATAACATGTTTTCAAATTCAAGTACTTTCATTCTACTGTATTGCAATGCCATTTGCTTAATTTGGACATCATGCTTCTGAATATCTTATGCATTGTTATTCATCAGTATGTACTTCATCTGTCTACCATACCATATTTTTTTACATTGAAGTGTTGTTCTAGTGCTCTGTTGCAATGCCATCTTAGTTTCCCAATCATACACGTGTATGTTGCCTTAGTTTTTCTGTATGTATTCCGCTAGCATATAGTTTTACATTCAACTAGTGTTTTTTACTGTGTTGTCCTATCGTATCCCTAGCTCTTACACCATACTCCCTCCGTCTGGATTACTTGTTGCCGAAATGAATAAAAAAGGATGTATCTAGAACTGAAATACACCTAGACCCATCCATTTTTTCCGGATGGAGGGAATACATGTCAATATGTCATGCCTTTCTATTCTTCAGTACCTATTCCATCTCTTTGTTGTAGCATGTTTTATAATTGAAGCACCATTCTTCTATACAAGGCATGCAAGGGGAAGACGGCTATGTTAGGATCTGAAGGGTTACAAATCAGGTCTTTGCAAAAGATCCAAACACCAGGAGATAATAAACCAACTCCAGTTTTTATATATACTACTCCAGCACAGAGAAACCCAACTCCTACTGATAATAAGAAGATTCCAGTGGCCAAAGAACTAGTCTGCTCCAGTCCAGCAAAAATATGTCAACTCCATTCTAAGAAGTGTGTGCGTATCCTTGCATCATGAAATTTTATAGCATGTTGATCATATTTTCTACATGTTTCTTACCCATCTCTCTTTTAGAAAATAAGCTTAACAGATAGAAGAACTTCTGCACTGGGTATCGTCTGTGAGGACAGATTCTTGCGGCAATTCTCTATGCTCCAATGCTGATGTAAGTACCTGTTGTATATCACTATATTTTTACATCAGCATGCATTTTGTTAATCAGCGTGAATCTAACCTTTATCTGATCTAAATTTAGTTGTAGCAAAATGTATGATTAAAGGCCACAATGTTGATTTTTGTAAGGAAAACTGCCTGGTAGTTTTGCATCCTGGGTTGCATGAGTGTACTATCTCATATCAGTGGGTTTGATTACTTTGGTTTTGTAGTGGGTTTTCAGTGTTTTTTTACTGTGTTGTCCGGCCGTATCCCTAGCTCTTACATCATACTCCCTCCGTCCAGATTACATGTCGCATAAATGGATAAAACTAGATGTATCTAGAACTGCAATACACCTAGACCCATCCATTTATTTCCGGATGGAGGGAATACATGTCAATATGTCATGCCTTTCTATTATTTAGTACCTATTACATCTCTATTGTAGCATGTTTTATAATTGAAGCACCATTCTTCTATATAAGGCATGCAAGGGGAAGACGGCTATGCTAGAATCTGAAGGGTTACAAACCAGGTCTTTGCAAAAGATCCAAACGCTAGGAGATAATAAACCAACTCCATTTTTCATAGATACTGCTCCAGCACAGAGAAACCCAACTCCCACTGATAATAAGCAGATTCCAGTGGCCAGAGAACTAGTCCGCTCCAGTCCAGCAAAAGAATGTCAACTCCATTCTAAGAAGCGTGTGCGTATCCTCGCATCATGAAATTTTATAGCATTCTGATCATATTTTCTACATGTTTCTTACCCATCTCTCTTTTAGAAAATAAGGTTAAATGATAGAAGACTTCCTTCATTGGGATTGCATTCGAGGAAAATATCTTGCAGGAATTCTATGTGCTCCAATGCTGATGTAAGTACCTGTTGTTGATACGTCCATTTTGCATCATGCTTTTATATCAATATTTATTGCATTATGGGCTGTTATTACACATTATGTCACAATACTTATGCCTATTCTCTCTTATTTTACAAGGTTTACATAAAGAGGGAGAATGCCAGCAGCTGGGATTCTGGGCTGGAAAAGGAGCAAATATTAGAGACCTATTCTACACAGCTCCAAAAGTCCTGAAACTTCACGGAAGATGTTAGATAACCCACAAGTATATGGGATCGCAACAGCTTTCGAGGGTAGAGTATTCAACCCAAATTTATTGATTCGACACAAGGGGAGCCAAAGAATATTCTCAAGTATTAGCAGCTGAGTTGTCAATTCAACCACACCTGGAAACTTAGTATCTGCAGCAAAGTGTTTAGTAGCAAAGTAATATGATAGTGGTGGTAGTAGCAACAAAAGTAAAGACAGCAAAAGTAATGTTTTTTTTTGGTATTTTGTAGTGATTGTAACAGTAGCAGCGGAAAAGTAAATAAGCATAAACCAGTATATGGAAAACTCGTAGGCATCGGATCAGTGATGGATAATTATGCCGGATGCGATTCATCATGTAACAGTCATAACATAGGGTGACACAGAACTAGCTCCAATTCATCAATGTAATGTAGGCATGTATTCCGTATATAGTCATGCGTCCTTATGGAAAAGAACTTGCATGGCATCTTTTATCCTACC
>NC_057797.1:573972209-574024080 GCF_018294505.1 Triticum aestivum
CAAAGCATTAGCACATAGTGAATACATGAACTCCTCAAACTATGGTCATCACCGGGAGTGGTCCCAATTATTGTCACTTCGGGGTTGCCGGATCATAACACATAGTAGGTGACTATAGACTTGCAAGATAGGACCAAGAACTCACATATATTCATGAAAACATAATAGGTTCAGATCTGAAATCATGGCACTCAGGCCCTAGTGACAAGCATAAGCATAGCAAAGTCATAGCAACATCAATCTCAGAACATAATGGATACTAGGGATCAAACCCTAACAAAACTAACTCGATTGCATTATAAATCTCATCCAACCCATCACCGTCTAGCAAGCCTACGATGGAATTACTCACGCACGGTGGTGAGCATCATGAAATTGGTGATGGAGGATGGTTGATGATGACGACGACGACGAATCCCCCTCTCCGGAGCCCCGAACGGACTCCAGATCAGCCCTCCCGAGAGGTTTTAGGGCTTGGCGGCGGCTCCATATCGTAAAACGCGATAATTTCTTCTCTTTGATTTTTTTCTCATCGAAACTCAATATATGGAGGTGGAGTTGGAGTCGGAGACGCAACAGGGGGCCCACGAGGTAGGGTCGCGCCCTGGGGGGGGCCACCCTCGTGAGAAGGGTGTGGGCCCCCTGGTCTTCATCTTTGGCGAGGATTTTTTTATTGTTTTTTCTAAGATGTTCCGTGGAGTTTCAGGTCATTCCGAGAATATTTGTTTTCCGCACATAAAAAAACATCATGGCAATTCTGCTGAAAACAGCGTCAGTCCGAGTTAGTTCCATTCAAATCATACAAGTTAGAGTCCAAAACAAGGGAAAAAGTGTTTGGGAAAGTAGATACGACGAAGACGTATCAACTCCCCCAAGCTTAAACCCTTGCTTGTCCTCAAGCAATTCAGTTGACAAACTGAAAGAAAGAAAGAAAAACTTTTACAAACTATGTTTGCTCTTGTTGTTGTAACTATGTCAAGCCAGCATTCAAGTTTTCAACATAGATCATAACTAACCACATTTGCAATAATTCTAAGGTCTCATAATTACTCATATCAATAGCATAATTAACTAGCAAGTCATAATAATAAATCTCGGATGACAACACTTTCTCAAAACAATCATAATATGATATAATAAGATGGTATCTCACTAGCCCTTTCTGAGACCGCAAAACATAAATGCAGAGCACCTTTAAAGATCAAGGACTGACTAGACATTGTAATTCATCGTAAAAGAGATCCAATCATAGTCATACCCAATATAAATTAACAGTGATGAATGCAAATGATGGTTGCGCTCTCCGGCCAGTGCTTTTTAATAAGAGGGTGATGACTCAACATAAAGTAAATGGATAGGCCCTTCGCAGAGGGAAGCAGGGATTTGTAGAGGTGCCAGAGCTCGGTTTTGAAATAGAGATAAATTGTGTTTTGAGTGGTATACTTTCATTGTCAACGTAACAACTAAGATATGGCGATATCTTCCATGTTAAACACATTATAGGCGGTTCCAAACAGAATGGTAAAGTTTATACTCCCCCTCCACCAACAAGCATCAATCATGGCTTGCTGGAAACAACGAGTGCCTCCAACATACATCAGGTCCCAGGGGGAGTTTTGTTTGCAATTAATTTTGATTTAGTTTGCATAAAGCATGGGACTAGGCATCCCGGTGACCAGCCATTTTCTCGTGAGTGAGGAGCGGAGTCCACTCCTCTTGAGAATAACCTGCCTAACACGGAAGATAAGGACATCCTTGTTGATACATGAGCTATTCGAGCATACAAAACAGAATGTTTATTTGAAGGTTTAGAGTTTGGCACATACAAATTTACTTGGAACGGCACGTAGATATCGCATATAGGAAGGTATGGTGGACTCGTCTGGAATAACTTTGGGGTTTAAGGGATTGGATGCACAAGCAGTATTACCGCTTAGTACAAGTGAAGGCTAGCAAAAGACTGGGAAGCGACCAACTAGAGAGCGACAACAACCATGTACATGCATTAAAATTAATAAACATTGGGTGCAAGCATGAGTAGGATATAATCCACCATGAACATAAATATCGTGAAGGCTATGTTGATTTTGTTTCAACTACATGCGTGAACATGTGCCAAGTCAAGTCACTTAAATCATTCAAAGGAGGATACCACCCCATCATACCACATCATAATCATCTCAATAGCATGTTGTCACACAAGGTAAATCATTATAGCTCATAGCTAATCAAGCATGGCACAAGCAACTCTGATCTCTAATTGGTATTGCAAACATGTTTATTCATAATAAGCTGAATCAAGAACGACGGGCTCATCATATTTACAAAAACAAAAGAGGTCGAGTTCATACCAGCTTTTCTCATCTCAGTCAGTCCATCATATATCATCATAATTGCCTTTCACTTGCACGATCGAACGGTGTGAATAATAATAAGAGTGTGCGTGCATTGGACTAAGCTGGAATCTGCGAGCATTCAATAAACAGGAGAAGACAAGGCAATATGGGCTCTTGGTTAAATCAACAATAATGCATATAAGAGCCACTTTGACAATTTAATTATGGTCTTCTCCTACTGACCCCCAAAGAAAAGAAAAGAAATAAAACTATTTACATGGGAAAGCTCCCAACAAGCAAAAGAAGAACGGGAAATATTTTTGGGTTTTTTTAATTATTACTACTACTGCAGAAAGATAAACTACTACTAATTTTTTTTGGTTTTTCTTAATGTTTAACAAACACACAAGAAGAAATCAGGAAAAGGAAAATAAACTAGCATGGATATTACAGTGAAAAATTATGAGCACCGACATCTAGCAATGAGCGTGTGTGAGCATAAATGTAATGTCGGTGAGAAATACGTACTCCCCCAAGCTTAGGCTTTTGGCCTAAGTTGGTCTATGGCTACGGTTGGCCTGGAGGATATCCATAATAATAGTTGTTGGGGTCGTACTATGATGAGGAAGGATAGTTCGGATCATACTGTGATGAAGAAGAAGACTCTGACTGCCACTGGCTGACAGTCATCTCTAGATCCCAAGAATAAATAGATTGTCATGGAGGCTCATCTTGTGGTCCCTGTTCTGGTTCCTCGACTGGTGCAGGGTTCCGGTAGGCGTGAATAGCCATCAACGGAACAAGGTACGTGCCTGTAGTCAAATCAAACAAAGAAGGAGCAGGCAAGGTAATAGTCTTAGGATGATGTTTATTAAAGAACAATTGATATTTAAGCTCCCCTGCCCTATTTTTAACAATAAAATCATGTGCCACCATACTTTTATGATCTAGATAAACACGAGGCATCACCTTTTCTTCCTTCTCGGCATGCCTAATAGGTATGTTAAAATGTGCGGCTAGCCGTGTGGCATAGATGCCTCCAAAGATGGGGCCCTTAGTACGGTTCATATTTAACCGTCTAGCAATAATACCGCCCAAACTAAAAGTGTTATCACTGTATATAACTTGGAGCAGAATAATTAAATCAGGGATACTAGGGTTTCTAGAATTTCCGCGTCCAATTAAACAACGACTAGCAAATAATGCAAAGTAACGCAAAACAGGAAAATGTATGCTAGTGATTCGTGCGTCGGAAACCTTCCTGGTTTCTCCTACAGTGATATTATCAATAAACCCAGCCACATCATCATGATGTGGTTCTTCTATCTTGCCCTCAAAAGGGACTAAACAAATCCGACAGAAATCATAAAGTGACATCTCCTTATGCTCATCATATAAATGAAACTCCACCGTAGGTGGTGAGTTCCTAGAATGAAAATCAAAGTTTTGCACAAAGGTATTTGTGAGTAAGAGATACTGATCGCATTGGTCATGGAGGAAAGCGGTGAGGCCTGCATTGTGAGCCAATTCATGAAAATCTTCATAGATATCGGCTGCTCTCAAGAAATCTTCAGAAGGCCATTCACATGCCCGAATCTCCACGGTGCGCGGCAAATTATACTTAGGCTTCGGTGCCTTTTCCTTCAAGCTTTGGCTCGATGAGCCCCTCAATAATCTCCTCATCATTTTCTCAATGGGGATATGCACATCCCCATAATAAGAATATCATATTTATTCTTGAAAGTAGGAGGAGGAAATTCAAAACCTCCAAATATAATCAATGGAATGTTTCCAATAGAGTTGATACTATGAACTTGAGGTTGTTTCCTCAGAAAGTGTACCGTATGCTCATTACCATTAACATGAAAAGTGACATTGCCTTTGTTGTAATCAATAATAGCCCCTGCAATATTAAGAAAAGGTCTTCCAAGAATAATAGACATACTATCATCCTCGGGAATATCAAGTGTAACAAAGTGCGTTAAAATAATAACGTTTGCAACCACAAAAGGCACATCCTCACAGATACCGACAGGTATAGCAGTTGATTTATCAGCCATTTGCAAAGATATTTCAGTAGGTGTCAGCTTATTCAAGTCAAGTCTACGATATAAAGAGAGAGGCATAACACTAACACCGGCTCCAAGATTACATCAAGCAGTTTTAATATAATTTCTTTCAATGGAGCAAGGTATAGTAGGTACTCTGGGGTCTCCAAGTTTCTTTGGTATTCCACCCTTAAAAGTGTAATTAGCAATCATGGTGGAAATTTCAGCTTCTGGTATCTTTCTTTTATTAGTAATGATATCCTTCATATATTTAGCATGAGGATTTGTTTTGAGTACATCAGTTAATCTCATACGCAAAAAGATAGGCCTAATCATTTCAGCAAAGCGCTCAAAATCCTCATCATCCTTTTTCTTGGATGGTTTCGGAGGAAAAGGCATGGGTTTCTGAACCCGAGGTTCCCTTTCTTTACCATTTTCCTAGAAACAAAGTCTCTTTTATCATAACGTTGATTCTTTGATTGTGGGTTATCAAGATCAACATCAGGTTCAATTTCTATGTCATTATCATTACTAGGTTGAGCATCATCATGAACATCATCATTAATATTTTTATTAGGTTCATGTTCATTACCAGATTGTGTTTCAGCATCAGACATAGATATATCATTTGGATTATCAGGTGGTTCAGCAATAGGTTCACTAGAAGTTTGCAGAGTTCTATCATTTTTATTCTTCTATTTAGAAGAACTAGGAACATCAATATTATTCCTTTGAGAATCTTGCTCGATTCTCTTAGGGTGGCCTTCAGGATAAAAAGGTTCCTGAGTGATTCTACCAGTTCCAGTAGCCACTCTAACAGCATAATCATTTTTCTTTCTATTCATTTCATCAAGCACTTCTTTTTGAGCCTTAAGTACTTGTTCTACTTGAGTGGTAACCATAGAAGCATGTTTGCTAACAAGTTTAAGTTCACCTTTAATATTAGCCATATAATCACCCAAGCGTCTAATCATATAAGCATTTTCTTTTAATTGTCTACCAAAATAAGCATTGAAGTCGTCTTGCTTATACATAAAGTTATCAAACTCATCCAAGCATTGACTAGCAATTTTAGTAGGAGGGACTTCAGCTTTATCATATCTATAGAGAGAATTTACCTTTACTACCTGTGTTGGGATATCGGAATCAGGAGGTTCTTCAGTAAATAAATAATTAAGATCATATGTTTCTTCAACAGGCGGTATATTAAGACCATGTATTTCTTCAATAGGAGGTAAATTCTTAACGTCTTCAGCTTTAATACCTTTTTCTTTCATAGATTTCTTTGCCTCTTGCATATCTTTGGGACTGAGAAATAGAACACCTCTCTTCTTCGGAGTTGGTTTAGGAGTAGTCTCAGTAATTGGAGCAGGAGGTGGCTCAGGAGCTAGCTCAGGAGGTGCCCAATTATTTTCATTTGTCAACATATTATTCAATAGAATTTCAGCTTCATCCGGTGTTCTTTCCCTGAAAAGAAAACCAGCACAACTATCCAGGTAATCTCTGGAAGCATCGGTTAGTCCATTATAAAAGATATCAAGTATTTCAGGTTTCTTAAGAGGATGATTAGACAAAGCATTAAGTAACTTGAGAAGCCTCCCTCAAGCTTGTGGGAGACCCTCTTCTTTAATTTGCACGAAGTTGTATATTTCCCTCAAAGCAGCTTGTTTCTTATGAGCAGGGAAATATTTAGCAGAGAAGTAATAAATCATATCCTTGGGACTACGCACACAACCAGGATCAAGAGAATTAAACAATATCTTAGCATCACCCTTTAATGAGAACGGAAACATTTTGAGTATATAAAAGTAACGCGATCTCTCATCATTAGTGAACAGGGCAGCTATATCATTTAACTTAGTAAGATGTGCCACAACAGTTTCAGATTCATAGCCATAAAACGGATCAGATTCAACCAAAGTAATTATATTAGGATCAACATAGAATTCATAATCTTTATCAGGGACACATATAGGTGAAGTAGCAAAAGCAGGGTCAGGTCTCATTTTATCTCTAAGTGACTCTTTGTTCCATTTAATTAATAACCTCTTAAGCTCTATCTATCTTTGCAAGAAAAAATAGCGGCAGAAGATTTCGTATCAAAAAGATAACCTTCAGGAATAACAGGCATATTTTCATCATCACTATCATCATCGTATTCAGATTCAATAATTTCTTTTTCTCTAGCCCTAGCAATTTGTTCATCAGGAAATTCACTAAGGGGCACAGTAGTATCAGGCATAGAAGCAGTTTCATCATAAGTATCATGCATAGCAGAAGTGGCATCATCAATAACATGCGACATATCAAAACGAATAGCAGAAGAAGATGTGGGTGTCGCAAACTTACTCATAACAAAAGGTGTATCAAGTGCAGAGCTAGATGGAAGTTCCTTACCTCCCCTCGTAGTTGAGGGATAGATCTTGGTTTTTGGATTTCTCAAGTTCTTCATAGTGTCCAGCAGATATAAATCCCAAGTGACTCAAAGAATAGAGCTATGCTCCCCAGCAACGGCGCCAAAAATTAGTCTTGATAACCCACAAGTATAGGGGATCGCAACAGCTTTCGAGGGTAGAGTATTCAACCTAAATTTATTGATTCGACACAAGGAGAGCCAAAGAATATTCGCAAGTATTAGCAGCTGAGTTGCCAATTCAACCACACCTGGAAACTTAGTATCTGCAGCAAAGTGTTTAGTAGCAAAGTAATATGATAGTGGTGGTAGCAGCAACAAAAGTAATGTTTTTTTTGGTATTTTGTAGTGATTGTAACAGTAGCAGCGGAAAAGTAAATAAGCGTAAACCAGTATATGGAAAACTCATAGGCACCGGATTAGTGATGGATAATTATGCCGGATGCGATTCATCATGTAACAGTCATAACATATGGTGACACAGAACTAGCTCCAATTCATCAATGTAGTGTAGGCATGTATTCCGTATATAGTCATACGTGCTTATGGAAAAGAACTAGCATGACATCTTTTGTCCTACCCTCCCGTGGCAGTGGGGTCCTATTGGAAACATAGGGATATTAAGGCCTCCTTTTAATAGAGAACCAGAACAAAGCATTAGCACATAGTGAATACATGAACTCCTCAAACTATGGTCATCACCGGGAGTGGTCCCGATTATTGTCACTTCGGGGTTGCCGGATCATAACACATAGTAGGTGACTATAGACTTGCAAGATAGGATCAAGAACTCACATATATTCATGAAGACATAATAGGTTCAGATCTGAAATCATGGCACTCGGGCCCTAGTGACAAGCATTAAGCATAGCAAATTCATAGCAACATCAATCTTAGAACATAATGGATAGTAGGGATCAAACCCTAACAAAACTAACTCGATTACATGATAAATCTCATCCAACCCATCACCGTCCAGCAAGCCTACGATGGAATTACTCACGCACGGCGGTGAGCATCATGAAATTGGTGATGGGGGATGGTTGATGATGACGACGGCGACGAATCCCCCTCTCCAGAGCCCCGAACGGACTCCAGATCAGCCCTCCCGAGAGGTTTTAGGGCTTGGCAGCGGCTCCATATCGTAAAACGCGATGATTTCTTCTCTCTGATTTTTTTCTCATCGAAACTCAATATATGGAGGTGGAGTTGGAGTCGGAGACGCAACAGGGGGCCCACGAGGTAGGGGGGCTCCCCCCACCCTTGTGAGAAGGGTGAGGGCCCCCTGGTCTTCATCTTTGGCGAGGATTTTTTATTGTTTTTTCTAAGATGTTCCGTGGAGTTTCAGGTCATTCCGAGAATATTTGTTTTCTGCACATAAAACAACATCATGGCAATTCTGCTAAAAACAACGTCAGTACGGGTTAGTTCCATTCAAATCATACAAGTTAGAGTCCAAAACAAGGGCAAAAGTGTTTGGAAAAGTAGATACGACGGAGACGTATCAATGTTTTCCAAATATATAAAAATACTGACAGCAAGAACTTCACCAGGGGGGGCACACCCTGCCCATGAGGGTGGGGGCGCGCCCTACCCCCTGGGTGCGCCCCCTACCTCTTGGACCCCCTGGTGGCCCTCCGGTGGCCATCTTCTAATATATGGAGTCTTTCGATGGGAAAATCATAAGCCATCTTCTCGGACGAAACTCCGCCGCCACGAGGCGGAACCTTGGCAGAAACAATCTAGGGCTCTGGCGGAGCTGTTCTGCTGGGGAAACTTCCCTCCCGGAGGGGGAAATCATCGCCATCATCATCACCAACGCTCCTCTCATCGGGAGAGGGCAATCTCCATCAACATCTTCATCAGCACCATCTCATCTCAAAACCCTACTTCATCTCTTGTATCCAATTCTTGTCTCCAAGTCTGGGATTGGTGCTAGTAGGTTGCTAGTAGTGTTAATTACTCCTTGTAGTTGATGATAGTTGGTTTAATTGGTGGAAGATCATATGTTCAGATCCTATATGCATATTAATACCCCTCTGATTATGAACATGTTTATGCTTTGTGAGTAGTTACTTTTGTTCTCGAGGACATGGGAGAAGTCTTGCTATTAGTAGTCATGTGAATTTGGTATTCGTTCGATATTTTGATGAGATGTATGTTGTCTCTCCTCTAGTGGTGTTATGTGAACGTCGACTACATGACACTTCACCATTATTTGGGCCTAGAGGAAGGCATTGAGAAGTAATAAGTAGATGATGGGTTGCTAGAGTGACAGAAGCTTAAACACTAGTTTATGTGTTGCTTCGTAAGGGGCTGATTTGGATCCATATGTTTCATGCTATGGTTAGGTTTACCTTAATAATTTTGTTGTAGTTGTGGATGTTGCAATAGAGGTTAATCATAAGTGGGATGCTTGTCCAAGTAAGGGCAGCACCCAAGCACCGGTCCACCCACATACCAAATTATCAAAGTACCGAACGTGAATCATATGAACGTGATGAAAACTAGCTTGACGATATTCCCATGTGTCCTCGGGAGCGCTTTACATCATATAAGAGTTTGTCCAGGCTTGTCCTTTGCTACAAAAGGATTGGGCCATCTTGCTGCACTTTATTTACTTTTGTTACTTGTTGCTCGTTACAAATTATCCTATCACAAAACTATCTGTTACCACTTATTTCAGTACTTGCAGAGAATACCTTGCTGGAAACCGCTTATCATTTCCTTCTGCTCCTCATTGGGTTTGACACTCTTACTTATCGAAAGGACTACGATAGATCCCCTATACTTGTGGGTCATGAAGACTCTTTTCTGGCGCCGTTGCCGGGGAGTGAAGTGCCTTTGGTAGGTGGAATTTGGTAAGGAAAAATTTATATAGTGTGCTGAAATTTACTGTCACTTGTCACCATGGAAAGTAATCCTCTAAGGGGCTTGTTCGGGGTATTTTCACCCCGACCAGTAGAGCAAAGAGTTGCTCCTCAACCTGCTGAACCTACTGAAAATGAAATTGAAAATGAAAATGCTTGCTTTGAAGTTCCTGCGGGTATGATAGAAAAACTGCTAGCTAATCCTTTTTTAGGAGATGGAACAAAACATCCTGATGAACATCTGATATATGTGGATGAAGTTTGTGGATTATTTAAGCTTCCAGGTGTACCCGGAGATGTTGTTAAGAAGAAGGTCTTCCCTTTATCTTTGAGGGGAGATGCATCGACATGGTATAGGCTATGTGATGATGTTGGGTCTTGGAATTACAAATGATTGAAATTGGAATTTCATCAGAAGTTTTATCCTATGCATCTTGTTCATCATGATCGCAATTATATATATAATTTTTTGCCTCGCGAAGGAGAAAGCATCGCTCAAGCTTGGGGGAGACTTAAATCAATGTTATATTCATGCCCCAATCATGAGCTCTCAAGAGAAATGATTATTCAAAAATTTTATGCTCGGCTTTCTGGTAACAATCGCACCATGCTTGATACTTCTTGTGCTGGCTCTTTTATGATGAATACTATTGAATTCAAATGGGGTTTATTGGAAAGAATTAAATGCAACTCTGAAGATTGGGACCTCGACAATGGTAAGGAGTCAGGTATGACACCTAGTTTTGATTGTGTTAAATCTTTTATGGATACCGATATTTTTCGTAAATTTAGCACTAAATATGGACTTGACTCTGAGATAGTAGCTTCTTTCTGTGAATCTTTTGCTACTTATGTTGATCTCCCCAAGGAGAAGTGGTTTAAATATCATCCTCCCATAGAAGTAAAAGTAGCTGCACCTATTAAAGTTGAATAAAATACTATCACTTATAATGATCCTATTGTTCCTACTTCTTATGTTGAGAAACCACCTTTCCCTGTTAGGATAAAGGACCATGCTAAAGCTTCAACTGTAGTTCGTAAAAGCAATATTAAAACATATACACCTCCTGAGAAAGTTAAAGTTGAACCTAATATTGCTATCGTTAAAGATCTCTTGTCTGATAATATTGATGGGAATGTTATTTATTTCTGTGATGAAACTGCTAGAATTGCTAAACCCCGTGATAAAGATAAACCTAGACATGTGGTAGGCATGCCTGTTATTTCTGTTAAAATAGGAGATCATTGTTATCATGTCTTATGTGATATGGGTGCTAGTGCTAGCATAATACATCATTCCTTATACAGAGAAATTATGCATGAGATTGCACCTGCTGAAATAGAAGATATTGATGTCACAGTTAAACTTGCCAATAGAGATACTATTTCACCAATGGGAATTGTTAGAGATGTTGAAGTCTTGTGTGGGAAAACTAAATATCCTGCTGATTTTTTTGTTCTTGGTTCCCCACAAGATAGATTTTGTCCCATTATATTTGGTAGACTCTTCTTAAATACTATTAATGCTACCATAGATTGCAAAAGAGATGTTGTTACTATCGGTTTAGATGATATAGCTCATGAATTTAATTTTTCTAAATTTAGTAGACAACACCGTGAAGAAGAAATACCTAGTAAGGATGAAATTATTGGTCTTGCTTCTATTGCCGTACCTCCTAATGATCCTTTAGAACAATATTTGCTAGACCATGAAAATGATATGTTTATGAAAGAAAGAAGGGAATTAGATGAAGTATTCTTTAAACAGGAACCTATTCTGAAAAACAATTTACCTGTTGAAATCCTAGGGGATCCTCCTCCACCCAAGGGTGATCCCGTGTTTGAGCTTAAACCGTTACCTGATACTCTTAAATATGCTTATCTTGATGAGAAAAAGATATATCCTGTTATTATTAGTGCTAACCTTTCAGAGCATGAGGAAGAGAGATTATTGAAAACTCTGAAGAAGCACCGCGCTGCTATTGAGTATACTCTTGATGATCTTAAGGGCATTAGTCCCACTCTATGTCAACATAAAATTAATTTGGAAGAAGATGCTAAACCAGTTTGTGATCATCAACGCCGGCTGAATCCTAAAATGAAAGGAGTGGTAAGAAAGGAGATACTAAAGCTCCTTGAGGCAGGTATAATTTACCCCGTTGCTGATAGTCAGTGGGTAAGCCCTGTCCATTGTGTCCCTAAGAAGGGAGGTATTACTGTTGTTCCTAATGATAAAGATGAATTGATTCCTCAAAGAATTATTACAGGTTATAGGATGGTAATTGATTTCCACAAATTAAATAAGGCTACTAAAAAGGATCATTACCCCTTACCTTTTATCGATCAAATGCTAGAAAGATTATCCAAGCATACACATTTTTGCTTTCTAGATGGTTATTCTGGTTTCTCTCAAATACCTGTGTCAGCCAAAGATCAATCAAAGACTATTTTTACATGCCCTTTTGGTACTTTTGCTTATAGATGTATGCCTTTTGGTTTATGTAATGCACCTGCTACCTTTCAAAGATGCATGATGGCTATATTCTCTGACTTTTGTGAAAAGATGTGTGAGGTTTTCATGGATGACTTTTCCGTCTATGGATATTTTGATGATTGCTTGAGCAACCTTGATCGAGTTTTGCAGAGATGTGAAGAAACTAATCTTGTCTTGAATTGGGAAAAGTGCCACTTTATGGTTAATGAAGGTATTGTCTTGGGGCATAAAGTTTCTGAAAGAGGTATTGAAGTTGATAAAGCCAAGGTTGATGCTATTGAAAAGATGCCATGTCCCAAGGACATCAAAGGTATAAGAAGTTTCCTTGGTCATGCGGTTTTTATAGGAGGTTCATTAAGGACTTCTGAAAAATCTCTCGGCCTCTGACTAATTTATTACAAAAAGATATACCATTTGTCTTTGATGATGATTGCGTAGAAGCAATTGAAATACTTAAGAAAGCATTGATCTCTGCACCTATTGTTCAGCCACCTGATTGGAATTTACCCTTTAAAATTATGTGTGATGCTAGTGATTATGCTGTAGGTGCTGTTCTAGGACAAAGAGTTGATAAGAAACTAAATGTTATTCAATATGCTAGTAAAACCCTTGACAATGCTCAAAGAAATTATGCTACCACTGAAAAAGAATTCTTAGCTGTTGTATTTGCTTGTGATAAGTTTAGACCTTATATTGTTAATTCTAAAGTAAGTATTCACACTGATCATGTTGCTATTAAATATATTATGGAAAAGAAAGATGCTAAACCTAGACTTATTAGATGGGTTCTCTTGCTACAAGAATTTGATTTGCATATTGTTGATAGAAAAGGAGCTGAGAACCCCATTGCAGACAACTTGTCTAGGTTAGAAAATGTGCTTGATGACCCACTACCTATTGATGATAGCTTTCCTGATGAGCAATTAAATGTCATAAATGCTTCTCATACTGCTCCATGGTATGCTGATTATGCTAATTACATTGTTGCTAAGTTTATACCATCTAGTTTCACATACCAGCAAAAGAAAAGGTTATTCTATGATTTGAGGCATTACTTTTGGGATGACCCACATCTTTATAAAGAAGGAGTAGATGGTGTTATTAGATGTTGTGTACCTGAGCATGAACAGGAACAGATCCTACGCAAGTGTCACTCCGAAGCTTATGGAGGACACCATGCTGGAGATAGAACTGCACATAAGGTACTGCAATCTGGTTTTTATTGGCCTACTCTCTTCAATGATGCTCGTAAGTTTGTCTTATCTTGCGATGAATGTCAAAGAATTGGTAATATTAGTAGACGTCAAGAAATGCCTATGAACTATTCACTCGTTATCGAACCATTTGATGTTTGGGGCTTTGACTATATGGGACCTTTCCCTTCCTCTAATGGTTATACACATATTTTAGTTGTTGTTGATTACGTTACTAAGTGGGTAGAAGCTATTCCAACTAGTAGTGCTGATCATAACACTTCTATTAAAATGCTTAAGGAAGTTATTTTTCCAAGATTTGGAGTCCCTAGATATTTAATGACTGATGGTGGTTCACATTTCATTCATGGTGCTTTCCATAAAATGCTTGCTAAATATGATGTTAATCATAGAATTGCACCTCCTTATCACCCTCAGTCTAGTGGTTAAGTAGAATTGAGTAATAGAGAACTCAAATTAATTTTGCAAAAGACTGTTAATAGGTCTAGAAAGAATTGGTCCAAGAAACTTGATGATGCATTATGGGCCTATAGAACTGCATATAAAAATCCTATGGGTATGTCTCCGTATAAAATGGTCTATGGAAAAGCATGTCACTTACCTCTCGAACTAGAACACAAGGCTTATTGGGCTATTAAAGAACTTAATTATGATTTTAAACTTGCCGGTGAGAAGAGGTTATTTGATATTAGCTCACTTGATGAATGGAGAACCCAAGCCAACGAAAATGCCAAGTTGTTTAAAGAAAAAGTTAAAAGATGGCATGACAAAAGGATACAAAAGTGTGAGTTTAATGTAGGTGATTATGTATTGCTATACAACTCTCGTTTAAGATTTTTTGCAGGAAAACTTCTCTCTAAATGGGAAGGTCCCTACGTTATCGAGGAGGTCTACCGTTCCGGTGCCATAAAACTCAACAACTTCGAAGGCACAAATCCGAAGGTGGTGAATGGTCAAAGAATCAAACATATATCTCAGGTAATCCCATAAATGTTGAAACCAATGTTATTGAAACCGTAACCCCGGAGGAATACATAAGGGACACTTTCCGGAACGTTTCAGACTCCGAAAAGGAATAGGTATGTGGTACGGTAAGCAAACCGACTCCAAAACAGTTTTTAAGGCAATATTTCTCTGTTTTGGAATATTTAGAAAAATAGAAAAATAAGCAGCAGTCCGGGAAGGACACGGGGGCTCCACGAGGGTGGAGGGCGTGCCCCCTACCTTGTGTGCTCTCCGGACTCCATATTCGTACACGACACGTATTTTGGTCGGTAAAAAATCATTATATAATCTCCCGGGGGTTTTGACTCCCGTATCACGCAAAAATCCCCTGTTTTTGTTTCGAGCTATTTTTCTGACAGATCCAGGTCGTCATGTCGTCTTCAAACACCCCCAAGGACCAGTTCTTCGAGAAGTTCATCAACCCCTACCTCGCAGAAGTGCTGCAACACCATCAAACCATTGAGATGTGTGAGGGGTTGTTGCACATCCGCGATGCTGAGGCACCAAGGAAGACCGGAAGCACGGAGGCAAGGCTCGAGGCATTGGAGCAAGAAGTTTTCAAGTGTTAGGAGATGGTGGAGCGTGGACTCGATTCCAATCACATTATGATCACGGAGTTCACCAACAACCACAAGTTGGACATCAAGGACATTGGGGAGGCCATCTTCAAGCTTCATGAGAAAAACGAGCACCTCCAAGCCCAGATCTATGACCTGCAAAACCAAAACTGTGAGTATGAATATAGATTCAAGAGGATGAGTTTGGCTGTAGATTTGAGGTTTCAGGAGACTCGGTCATCTTTCTATGATGGTGAGCCTATGCCTTGGAAGAAGGACGACAAGCCTACGCCATCAACAAAATCACCACCGTCTCCATCAACAAAGAAGAATTGAGTATCTGGTATGGGCACTCCACTTGGCAACTGCCAAGCTTGGGGGAGTGCCTCGGTATCGTATCACCATCACTTTTATCTTTACCGTTTTTCTTAGTTCGATCCTTTTGGTAATATCTTGATCTAGTAGAATAAAAGTTCTTAGTATGATTTAGTCGTGAGTTTTGCTTTATTATTCTTCTATCTAATCAAGTCCATGAACTATATAATAAAGATTAGTGTTGAGTCAAGGGCTTGATTATTTTTCCATGATCCTAAAGGAATAAATGAAAAGAGAAAGAAATAAAAAGAAACAAAGAGATCATGTAAGTCTTATGGAGAGTAATGAGCTCACATAGAAAGAGTATGATGAATAAAAGTTGTTGAGGGTTGACAAACACAGTTTTGGTCATCGTTGCAATTAATAGGAAGTAATAAAGAAAGAGAGGTCTTCACATATAAATATACTATCTTAGACATCTTTTATGATTGTGAGCACTCATTAAAATATGATATGCTAAAGAGTTGACATTGGACAAGGAAGACAACGTAATGGGTTATGTTTCCTTACATCTGAAATAAATTATATTGTCTTGGATCTTCCAACATGATGAGCTTGCTTTTCCCCCTCATGCTAGCCAAATTTATTGCACCAAGTAGAGATACTACTTGTGCTTCCAAATACCCTTAAACCAGTCTTGCCATAAGAGTACACCATATCTACCTATGGATTGAGTAAGATCCATCAAGTAAGTTGTCATCGGTGCAAAGCAATAAAAATTGCTCTCTAAATATGTATGATTGATTGGTGTGGAGGAAATAAGCTTTATACGATCGTGTGATATGGAAGTAATAAAAGCGACAGACTGCATAATAAAGGTTCATATCATAAGTGGCAATATAAAGTGACGTTCTTTCGCATTAAGATTTTGTGCATCCAACCATAAAAGCGCATGACAACCTCTGCTTCCCTCTGTGAAGGGCCTATCTTTTACTTTTATCTCCTACATTGCATAAGAGTCATGGTGATTTTCACCCTTCCTTTTTACACTTTATCCTTTGGCAAGCACAATATGTTGGAAAGATCCTGGTATATATGGCTAATTGGATGTGAGTTTTCATGAACTATTACTGTTGACATTACCCTTGAGGTAAAACGTTGGGAGTCAAAAATATAAGCCCCTATCTTTCTCTGTGTCCGATTAAAACTCCATACCCATAAGTATTGCGTGAGTGTCAGCAATTGTGAAAGACTACATGATAGTTGAGTATGTGTACTTGCTGAAAAGCTCTTATACATTGACTCTTTCCTATGTTATGATAAATTGCAATTGCTTCAATGACTGAGATTGTAGTTTGTTAGTTTTCAATGAAGTTTACGATTCATACTTGATATTGTGATTGAATTATTACTCTAGCATAAGAGATTATATGACAAGAATTATATAAGTTGTTGTTCTAAGAATGATCATGATGCCCTCATGTCCGTATTTTATTTTTATCAACACCTCTATCTCTAAACATGTGGACATATTTTTCGATTTAGACTTTTCACTTCAGGACAAGCGAGGCCTAAGCTTAGGGGAGTTGATACGTCCATTTTATATCATGCTTTTATATCAATATTTATTGCATTATGGGCTGTTATTACACATTATGTCACAATACTTATGCCTATTCTCTCTTATTTTGCAAGGTTTACATAAAGAGGGAGAATGCCAGCAGCTGGGATTCTGGGCTGGAAAAGGAGCAAATATTAGAGACCTATTCTGCACAGCTCCAAAAGTCCTGAAACTTCACGAAAGATGTTTTCCAAATATATAAAAAATACTGAGAGCAAGAACTTCACCAGAGGGGCCACACCCTGCACACGAGGGTGGGGGCACGCCCTACCCCCTGGGCGCGCCCCCTACCTCGTGGGCCCCCTGGTGGCCCTCTGGTGGCCATCTTCTGCTAAATGGAGTCTTTCAATGGGAAAAAATCATAAGCCATCTTCTCAGACGAAACTCCGCCGCCACGAGGCGGAACCAATCTAGGGCTCTGGCGGAGCTGTTCTGCCGAGGAAACTTCCCTCCCGGAGGGGGAAATCATCGCCATCGTCATCACCAACGCTCCTCTCATCGGGAGAGGGTAATCTCCATCAACATCTTCATCAGCACCATCTCATCTCAAAACCCTAGTTCATCTCTTGTATCCAATTCTTGTCTCCAAGTCTGGGATTGGTGCTAGTAGGTTGCTAGTAGTGTTAATTACTCCTTGTAGTTGATGCTAGTTGGTTTAATTGGTGGAAGATCATATGTTCAGATCCTATATGCATATTAATACCCCTCTGATTATGAACATGTTTATGCTTTGTGAGTAGTTAGTTTTGTTCCTGAGGACATGGGAGAAGTCTTGCTATTAGTAGTCATGTGAATTTAGTATTCGTTCGATATTTTGATGAGATGCATGTTGTCTCTCCTCTAGTGGTGCTATGTGAATGTCGACTACATGACACTTCACCATTATTTGGGCCTAGAGGAAGGCATTGGGAAGTAATAAGTAGATGATGGGTTGCTAGAGTGACAGAAGCTTAAACCCTAGTTTATGCATTGCTTCGTAAGGGGCTGATTTGGATCCATATGTTTCATGCTATGGTTAGGTTTACCTTAATACTTTTGTTGTAGTTGCGGATGCTTGCAATAGAGGTTAATCATAAGTGGGATGCTTGTCCAAGTAAGGGCAGCACCCAAGCACCGGTCCACCCACATACCAAATTATCAAAGTACCGAACACGAATCATATGAACGTGATGAAAACTAGCTTGACGATATTCCCATGTGTCCTCGGGAGCGCTTTACATCATATAAGAGTTTGTCCAGGCTTGTCCTTTGCTACAAAAGGATTGGGCCACCTTGCTGCACTTTATTTACTTTTGTTACTTGTTGCTCTCGTTACAAATTATCCTATCACAATGTTGGAAATATGCCCTAGAGGCAATAATAAATTGATTATTATTATATTTCCTTGTTCATGATAATCGTTTATTATCCATGCTATAATTGTATTGATAGGAAACTCAGATACATGTGTGGATACATAGACAACACCATGTCCCTAGTAAGCCTCTAATTGACTAGCTCGTTAATCAATAGATGGTTACGGTTTCCTGACCATGGACATTGGATGTCATTGATAACGGGATCACATCATTAGGAGAACGATGTGATGGACAAGACCCAATCCTAAGCCTAGCACAAGATCATGTAGTTCGTATGCTAAAGCTTTTCTAATGTCAAGTATCATTTCCTTAGACCATGAGATTGTGCAACTCCCGGATACCGTAGGAGTGCTTTGGGTGTGCCAAACGTCACAACGTAACTGGGTGGCTATAAAGGTACACTACGGGTATCTCCGAAAGTGTCTGTTGGGTTGGCACGAATCGAGACTGGGATTTGTCACTCCGTGTAAACGGAGAGGTATCTCTGGGCCCACTCGGTAGGACATCATCATAATGTGCACAATGTGACCAAGGAGTTGATCACGGGATGATGTGTTACAGAACGAGTAAAGAGACTTGCCGGTAACGAGATTGAACAAGGTATCGGGATACCGACGATCGAATCTCGGGCAAGTGTCGTACCGATAGACAAAGGGAATTGTATACGGGATTGATTAAGTCCTTGACATCGTGGTTCATCCGATGAGATCATCGTGGAACATGTGGGAGCCAACATGGGTATCCAGATCCCGCTGTTGGTTATTGACCGGAGAGTCATCTCGGTCATGTCTGCATGTCTCCCGAACCCGTAGGGTCTACACACTTAAGGTTCGATGACGCTAGGGTTATAGAGATATTAGTATGCAGTAACCCGAAAGTTGTTCGGAGTCCCGGATGAGATCCCGAACGTCACGAGGAGTTCTGGAATGGTCCGGAGGTAAAGATTTATATATAGGAAGTGCTATTTCGGCCATCGGGACAAGTTTCAGGGTCACCGGTATTGTACCGGGACCACCGGAAGGGTCCCGGGGGTCCACCGGGTGGGGCCACCAGCCCCAGGGGGCCACATGGGCTGTAGGGGGTGCGCCTTGGCCTATATGGGCCAAGGGCACCAGCCCCAAGAGGCCCATGTGCCAAGAGAAGAGGGAAAGGAAGAGTCCTAAAGGGGGAAGGCACCTCCGAGGTGCCTTGGGGAGGAGGGACTGCTCCCTTGGCCGCACCCTTCCTTGGAGGAAGGGACAAGGCTGCGCCCCCCTCTCCCTTGGCCCTATATATAGTGGGGGAAAGAGAGGGCAGCAAGACCTGAGCCCTGGCGCCTCCCTCTCCCTCCCATGACACATCTCCCTCCTCCCGCAGCGCTTGGCGAAGCCCTGTTGGAATCCCGCTACTTCCACCACCACGCCGTCGTGCTGCTGGATCTCCATCAACCTCTCCTCCCCCTTGCTGGATCAAGAAGGAGGAGATGTCGCTGCTCCGTACGTGTGTTGAACGCGGAGGTGCCGTCCGTTCGGCGACAGGATCATCGGTGATTTGGATCACGACGAGTACGACTCCATCAACCCCGTTCTCTTGAACGCTTCCGCGCGCGATCTACAAGGGTATGTAGATCCACTCCTCCCTCGTTGCTAGATGACTCCATAGATAGATCTTGGTGACACGTAGGAAAATTTTGAATTTATGCTACGTTCCCCAACACACAAAACTATCTGTTACCACTTATTTCTGTACTTGCAGAGAATACCTTGCTGGAAAGCGCTTATCATTTCCTTCTGCTCCTCGTTGGGTTCGACACTCTTACTTATCGAAAGGACTACGATAGATCCCCTATACTTGTGGGTCATCAATTGTATATCACTACATTTTTACATCAGCATGTATTTTGTTAATCGGCGTGAATCCAACCTTTATCTTATCTAAAATTAGTTGTAGAAAAATGTTAAAGGCGCCAATGTTGATTTTTGTAAAGAAAACTGCCTGGTAGTTTTGCATACTGAGCTGCATGAGTGTACTATCTCATATCATGCACATTACTGAATTGTAGTGCTGCTCTTGTTGCCCATTCATTCATTGTGTCAATGTTGCTTTCGTATTACCTTACCTGGCTGATGATAGTTGTGCCATACTGTGTTAATTTGGTGTTGGCTAGTTGCCCAAATGTTTGTTGTGCCAATGTTGCTTTCCTATTATCTGACTTGGCCAATGATAGCAATGCTAGTGTCTTAATTTGGTGCAGGCTGTTGAAGATAAGAAGACAAACTCTGAAAACAGCAAGGCAACCCCATTGTTTCTTTCCAATAAATCTAGGCCAGGTAATATGGCAATAACTCATGATTAATATGTTTGGTTCCCCTCCTAATTTATGTTATGATGCAGTGGTCGAGACACTCTCCACTATCAATAATATAAGCCTGCCAAAATCGACATCTGAATCTGTTCAGTATCCTCTGTCTCGAATGGAACGGAAAAAATGTATGTTTGTGAACCAATTAATGGCTGAAGGAATGATGGAAATGGTGGAGGAATCAGAGGTGCAGAGTCGTGCGACACAACAACTGATCAATGTTTTCAAAGACAGTGTAGCAAAGCAGCAAGAACTTGCCCACATGCTTATGGGCGTCATCCGTGCTGAGGTTGCAGATTGTGACGTTGTAGATCGTTAGGTTCTGTTCATTTATTTGCACTAGCATCAATCTTTGATTGCCTAGTGGATGTAATTTCCTGTAATATATGCTGGATGTGCAACATTTTTCCCTAGATGTAGTACCTTTGCTTGATCTGTTTTGGTCTTATGCATAATTGCTCATCGTAATGGGCTCAAATTATCTAATTTGGCCTAAAGACGTGTACGAACTTTAGTGGGCCCATTAAGTTAATGGGCCATTACCAGGCCGAAAGTTAATGGTCGGCCCTCTTAACTCCCGAGTCGTTAACAGGCCGACATCGAAGCGGGCAACAGGTGGGCCCAATTGATTTCATGGGCCGTTAACAGGTCATTACTAAGTTCGGGCTACATATGGCCCAACTATACTGTGGGCCTTTAGCAGGCCGAAAGAGACAACGGGCTTGTACTGGACCATGAAGAGCATGGGCCGCTAAGAGGCCGAAAGTCGGGTCGTATTGTAAATGGCCCAACTGTATTGTGGGCCTTTAGCAGGCCGAAAGAGAAACCGGGCTGGTATTGGACCATGAAGGGCATGGGCTGTTAAAAGGCCAAAACTCAGGTCCGACTACAAATGGCCCAACAGATATATGGGCCGTCAACAGGCTGAAAGACACACCGGGCCAGAAATTGGCCCAACACTTAAATGGGTCGCTAAAAGGCCGAAACTTAGGTCCGACTACAAATGGCCCAACTGATTTATGGGTCGTCAATAGGCTGAAAGACACACCGGGATGGAAATTAGCCCAACATTTAAATGGGTCGCTAAAAGGCAGAAAGATGTACATCGTGAAAATTGGCCCATCCACTGAATGGGTCGTTAATAGGCCGAAATCTCATCGGGCCTATACTGAGCCCAGATATATAGCGGGTTGTTAATGGTCTCGAACTGACGATGGGCTGCAATGGTGTCAAATCTTTAACGGGCCGTTGATGGGCCGAATTGGCACATCTCGTATGGGCCGTGGGCTTAAATGGACCTGACACAAGTAGGCCTTATATGGGCCGGCCTACTAATTTTTACTAGGTCGGCCTTTTTCACCGGAATGGGCCACTGGTGGGCCGTGCCATGTGTCGACCTATCATAGGCGCCTCCTGTCCAATGAGTGGATGACATCTGTCCCAACGGTGAGGCAACACGTGTTTCCTCCGGCCTATGATGATTTTACACGTGGAAAATCCCCATTGGTCCGGGCTGTTAATGGGTTATCGGATCCAAAACCGGACCCGATAGCTTAACAATGTTCCGTTACGGTGGATGCCACATGTCGGTTACCCTTGATGAAAGCACTTATGTGACACCCGATTTATCGTCATGGAAGTGGACACTTCCGTGATGATAATTTTAGTAATGTCATGGAACACTTCTACAACAGCACAGGTATGACTATCTTGATTCTGTCATAAAATCGTCATGGATGTACATGCATGAAAAAAATGCAACCTACTGTGACAAACACGTATCATCACGGAAGTGTATTTTTTGTAGTGGAGGTAAGGAACTGCCATCTAGCTCTACACTTGATCCACCTTCTGTTTTGAGTAAACTTGTGACACCTACACATGCTATTGATTCTGATAGGTCGCATGTTATTGATGATGCCACTTCTGCTTTGCATGATACTTATGATGAAACTACTTCTATGCTTGATAATACTGTGCCATTAGGTGAATTTCTTGATGAACAATTGGCTAGGGTTAGAGAGAATGAAATTATCGAAACTGATAATATTGATGAAAGTGATGATGAAGATTCTCCCCCTAGATATGAATTGTCTGTTGTGCCCGAGGGTTATGTTATGGATGAAGAAACTGCTAGAGACTCTCTTGCTTGCAATGATAGATCTTATCTTAAGAAATTATTAGCTAAGCTTAAAGAAAAGTCTTTTAATGCTAGAATGAAATATGACCCTGCTTTTGCTACTTCACCTATCTTTATTACTGATAAGGATTATGATTTCTCTGTCGATCCTGAGTTAATTACTTTGGTTGAATATGATCCTTTTTATGGCTGTGAATCTGAAACTGTTGTGGTATATCTTACTAAATTAAATGATATAGCCACCCTGTTTACTCATGATGAGAAAACTCGCTATTACTTTATCCTTAAGTTGTTTCCGTTCTCATTAAAGGGTGATGCTAAAACATGGTTTAATTCTCTTGATCCTGGTTGTGTGCGTAGTCCCCAGGATATGATTTATTACTTCTCTGCTAAATATTTCCCCGCCCATAAAAACACGTTGCCTTAAGGGGAAATATATTATTTTGTGCAAATTGAAGAAGAGAGTCTCCCACAAGCTTGGGGGAGGCTTCTCCAATTACTTAATGCTTTGCCTGATCATCCTCTCAAGAAAAATGAAATACTTGATATCTTTTATAATGGACTAACCGATGCTTCCAGAGACCACCTGGATAGTTGTGTTGGTTGTGTTTTCAGGGAACGAATTGTTGATCAAGCTGAATTACTATTGAATAATATGTTGAGTAATGAAAATGATTGGACACTTCCTGAACCAACTCCTAAGCCAACTCTGAAGAAAAGGGGTATTCTATTTCTCAGTCCTGAAGATATGCAAGAGGCAAAGAAATCTATGAAATAAAAAGGTATTAAAGCAGAAGATGTTAAGAATTTACCACCTATTGAAGAAATACATGGTCTTGATAACTCGACACAGGTAGTAAAGGTAAATTCTCTCTATAGATTTGATGAAGGTGATATTCCTCGTTATAAGTCTGCTAGCCAATGCTTAGCTGAGTTTGATAATTTTATTGTTAAACAAGAAAACTTCAATGCTTATGTTGGTAGACAATTGAAACGTAATGCTTATATGATTGAACACTTGAGTGATTATATGTCTAGAGTTAAAGGTGAACTTAAACTTATTAGTAAACATGCTTCTATGGTTACCACTCAAGTAGAACAAGTACTTAAAGCTCAGAATGATTTTCTCAATGAATTAAATAATAAGAAAAATGATAATGTTGTTAGAGTTATGACTAGAGGGGGTAAAATGACTCGGGAACCTTTGTATCCTGAGGGCCACCCTAAGAGAATTGAGCAAGATTCTCGGAAAATTAATGTTGATGCACCTAGTTCTTCTAAGAAGAAGAAGAAGAAGAAGAAAAATGATAGGACTTTACGTGCTTCTAGTCAACCTGTTGTTGACACACCTGAGAATCCCAATCATATTTCTATTTCTGATGCTGAAACATAATCTGGTAATGAACATGAACCTAGTGATAATGTTAATGATGATGTTCATGTTGATGCTCAACCTAGCAATCATAATGATGTAGAGATTGAACCTGTTGTTGATCTCGATAACCCACAATCAAAGAATCAACAGTATGATAAGAGAGACTTTGTTGCTAGGAAGCACGGTAAGGAAAGAGAACCATTGGTTCAGAAACCCATGCCTTTTCCTCCTAAACCATCCAAGACAAAGGATGATGATGATTTTGAGCGCTTTGCTGAAATGATTAGACCTATCTTTTTGCGTATGTGTTTGACTGATATGCTTAAAATGAACCCTTATGCTAAATACATGAAGGATATTGTTACTAATAAAAGAAAGATACCGGAAACTGAAATTTTCACCATGCTTGCTAATTGCACTTTTAAGGGTGGAATACCAAAGAAACTACGAGATCCAGGAGTACCAACTATACCATGCTCCATTAAAAGAAACTATGTTAAAACCGCTTTATGTGATCTTGGAGCCGGTGTTAGTGTTATGCCTCTCTCTTTATATCGTAGACTTGATTTGAATAAGTTGACACCTACTGAAATATCTTTGCAAATGGCTTATAAATCAACTGCTATACCTGTCGGTATTTGTGAAGATGTGCTTGTTGTGGTTGCAAACATTACTATTTTAACGGACTTTGTTATTCTTGATATTCCTGAGGACGATAGTATGTCGATTATCCTTGGTAGACCCTTTTTGAATACTGCATGGGCTGTTATTGATTGCAACAAAGGCAATGTCACTTTTCATGCTAATGGTAATGAGCATACGGTACACTTTCCGAGGAAACAACCTCAAGTCCACAGTATCAATTCTATTGGAAAATTTTCAACAATTACTATTGGAGGTTTTAAATTTCCTCTTCCTACTATGAAGAAGAAATATGATAATCTTATCGTAGGGGATGTGCATATCCCCGTTGAGGTAACCAAGTGTTATTTGAAAATTCTCCAGTTTCATGTTATTCGAAAAGAGTTTGTTAACAAGACTTGATCAACCTTGTTAATATATTCATTTTCATGAGCATGAGATGGATGAATTTAGAAAGCACAACCCTCTGTACCCTCTTTTTACTTTCTGTTATTTATATTAAATAAAGAAAAAATAGTATTTTTTGTCTATTTTCTGAATTATCCTTGCAATAAAAAATATCCCAAAAAAAATTCTCCAAATGCCCTGAAAATGAAATATGATTTTTTTCTAGAATATTTAAGAATTTTTGGCACTGAGAACACACCAGGGGGACCCACCATGTGCCCACGAGGGTGGAGGGCGCGCCCACCCCCTGGGCGCGCCCCCTGCCTCGTGGACCCCACGTGGGTCCCCTCCACTTATACTTGCACCCACACACTTCGTCTTGCTCTAGAAAAAATCACCCACCAGCTCAAACCCGAGTTCTTGCTCATCTTGCTGCCATTTTCGATCTCCTTGCTCAAAGCTCCACTCACAAAATTGCTTTGGGGGATTGTTCTTCGGTATGTGACTCCAATGGTCCAATTAGTTTTTGTTTTAGTGCTTTATTTATTGCAAATTTTTGCTGCTTAGGTGACCCTGTTCTTGAGCTTGCTTGCCAAATTTATGTGGTCAAAAGTAGTTTTAATGCATGATATGGCCTCTAGGCACTTGTAGGAGTTGTTGTTATCAATCTTGTTGAGTTTGGTTCATTTTTATTTTAAGTTACTAAAAATGTCAGAAATTTTCAGAAAAAGATGAAGAGATTTTTGAGGGGCTCATCAAGCCGAAGCTCGAAGGATAAGCAAAGTGAAGAGAACAAGAAGCCCAAGTATAATCTCCCTCATACTGCGGAGGTTCGGCCGTGTGAATGGCTTTGTGAAGAGTTCTTGAGAGAAGTCGGGATTTATGAAGATTTTTATTATTTGGCTGAGAATGCAGACCTCACCGACTTCCTCCACGATCGGCGTGAACAGTATCTCTTACTCACCAATATTTTTATGCAAAAGTTTTATTTCCATGCTAGGAGATCGCCACCTTCGATGGAATTTTATTTATATGATGAGCATAAGGAATGCCACTTTATGATTTTTGCCGGGTCTGTATGATACCCTTTTGTGGGCAGCGTAGAGGAACCGCATCGTAACGATGTGGAAGGGTTTATTGATACGATTGTTATAGCGGAAACTAGGAAGGTTTCTGATGCAAGAATCACTAGCATACATTTTCCTGTTCTGCATTACTTTGCAATTTTTGCTAGTAGATGTTTAATTGGTCGTGGGAACTACAGAAACCTTAGTGCCCTCGGTATTGTTATTTTGTGCCATGCCATGTTTCGTGATACTACTTTCAGTTTAGGCGCTATTGTTGCTCGGTTAAATCTGAACCGTACAAAGGGCCCTGTCCTCGGAGATATCTTTGCCTCGCGCCTTGCTGCACACTTTAACATACCTATCATGCATTTTGAGAAAGAGGAAAAGTTGATGCCCCCTATTGTTCTAGATTATAAGAGTATGGTAGCACATGAGTTTATTATTAAGGATAAGAATAAGATACTTAAGTACAAATTAATATTTGGTAAAAATTATTGTGAGATTATTACCTTGCCTGCGCCCTCTTTGTTTAATATATTTTCAGGCACGTACCTCATTTTTCCTGAGGCCATTCATGCGTACCGGGGCCAGATGTCAGCTGCAGAGCCTGAGCTGGAGCTACCACTTGATCCTTACCGTTAGTCTGTTTATCAGTGGGATCCGGAGGAGATCGCCAGCCAGTGGCACCCAGAGGTCACTCCTCCATACACCGGAGAGGGCCACTTTGATCCATGGGCATAGACCAACTTAGGCCAAAAGCCTAAGCTTGGGGGAGTACGTATTTCTCACCGACATTACATTTATGTTCACACACTCATGCCAGTTGTCGGTGCTCATACTTTTTCATTGTATCATCCATGCTAGTTTATTTTCTTTTTAAGCTTTCTTCTTGTGTGTTTGAAAAGCCTTAAGAAAAACCAAAAAATTAGTTGTAACTTTTAGCTAATTTACTTTCCATGCCTGTAGTAGTAGTAATGAAAAAGAAAACCCAAAAAGATTTCTCGTTCTTCTTTTGCTTGTTGGGAGCTTTCCCGTGTAAATAGTTTTGTTTCTTTTCTTTTCTTTGGGGGTCGAAAGGAGAAGACCACGATGAAAATGTTGAGTGGCTCTCATATGCATTATTGTTGATCTAACAAAGAGCCCATATTACTTTGTCTTCTCTCCTCAGTTGAATGCTTGCAGATTCCAGCTTAGTCCAATGCACGTGCACTATTATTATTATCCACACTATTCGGTCATGCAAGTGAAAGGCAATAATGACGATATATGATGAACTAATTGAGATGAGAAAAGCTGGTATGAACTCGACCTCTCTTGTTTTTGTAAATATGATTAGTTCATCGTTCCTGATTCAGCCTGTTATGAATGAAACATGTTTGCAATAACAATTAGAGATTATAGTTGCTTATGCCATGCTTAATTTTCTAGGAGTTTATAATGGTTTACCTTGCGTGCCAACATGCTATTAAAATGGTTGTGATGTGGTATGATAGGGTGGTATCCTCCTTTGAATGATTCGAGTGGCTTGACTTGGCACATGTTCACGCATGTAGTTGAAACAAAATCAACATAGCCTCCATGATATTTATGTCCATGGTGAATTATATCCTACTCATGCTTGCATTCAGTGTTGATTAATTTTAATGCATGTTCATGACTGTTGTCGCTCTCTAGCTAGTCGCTTCCCAGTCTCTTTCTAGCCTTCACTTGTACTAAGTGGAAATACTGCATGTGCATCCAACTCCATAAACCCCAAAAGTTATTCCATATGAGTCCACCATACTTTCCTATATACGATATCTACTTGCTGTTCCAAGTAAATTTGTATGTGCCAAACTCTAAACCTTCAAATAAAAATTCTGTTTTGTATGCTCGATTAGCTCATGTATCAACAAGGGCTGTCTGTATCTTCCATGCCAGGCGGGTTATTCTCAAGAGGAGTGTACTCTGCTCCTCACTCACGAGAAAATTGCTGGTCACCGGGATGCCCAGTCCCATGCTCAAATCAAATTAAAATAATTGCAAATCAAAACTCCCCCAGGATTGTTGTTAGTTGGAGGCACCCGTTGTTCCGGTCAAGCCATGGATTGATGCTTGTTGGTGGTGGGGGAGTATAAACTTTACCATTCTGCTTGGGAACCACCTATAATATGTGTAGTGATACGTCTCCAACGTATCTATAATTTTTTATTCTTCCATGCTATTATATTATTTGTTTTGGATGTTAATGGGCGTATTTATACACTTTTATATTATTTTTGAGACTAACCTACTGACCCAAGGCCCAGTGAAAATTGTTGTTTTTTGCCTATTTCAGTGTTTCGTAGAAAAGGAATATCAAACGGAATGAAACCTTCAGGAGAGTTATTTTTGGAACAAACGTGATCCAGGGGACTTGGAGTGGACGTCAAGAAATCAACGAGGAGACCACGAGGCAGGGAGGCGCGCCTGCCCCCCTGGGCGTGCCCCCACCCTTGTGGGCCCCTTGTAGCTCCACCAACCTACTTCTTCCTCCTATATATACCCATATACCTCGAAAACATCTAGGAGCTCCACGAAACCCTATTTCCACCGCCGCAACCTTCTGTACCCAAGAGATCCCATCTTGGGGCCTTTTTCGGAGCTCCGTCGGAGGGGGAATCAATCATGGAGGGCTTCTACATCAACACCATAGCCTCTCCGATGATGTGTGAGTAGTTTACCTCAGACCTTCGGGTCCATAGTTATTAGCTAGATGGATTCTTCTCTCTCTTTGGATCTCAATACAAAGTTCTCCTCGGTCTTCTTGGAGATCTATTCGATATAACTCTTTTTGCGGTGTGTTTTTCGAGATCCGATGAATTGTGGGTTTACGATCAAGTTTATCTATGAACAATATTTGATTCTTCTCTGAAATATTTTATGTATGATTGGTTATATTTGCAAGTATCTTCGAATTATCAGTTTGGTTTGGCCTACTAGATTGATCTTTCTTGCAATGGGAGAAGTGCTTAGCTTTGAGTTCAATCTTACGGTGTCCTTTCCCAGTGATAGCAGGGGCAGCAAGGCACATATTGTATTGATGCATGCTGGATAGCGGTCGATGTGTGGAGTAATAGTAGTAGATGCAGAATCGTTTCGGTCTACTTGTCGCGGACGTGATGCCTATATACATGATCATGCCTAGATATTCTCATAATTATGCACTTTTCTATCAATTGCACG
This sequence comes from Triticum aestivum, assembly GCF_018294505.1. Taxonomy (NCBI): domain Eukaryota; kingdom Viridiplantae; phylum Streptophyta; class Magnoliopsida; order Poales; family Poaceae; genus Triticum; species Triticum aestivum. The sequence goes on from NC_057797.1 coordinate 574,001,597, forward strand.
ACCGTAATTTGTTCACCCACCGTAATACTTATGCTATCTTGAGAGAAGCCACTAGTGAAACCTATGGCCCCCGGATCTATTCTCTATTATATTAATCTACCATAAACTAGCTATTTTTGGTGCCGTTTATTTTACAATCTTTATATTCCAATCTATATCATAAAAATACCAAAAATATTTATCTTATTATTATTATCTCTATCAGATCTCACTCTCGTAAGTGACCGTGAAGGGATTGACAACCCCTTTATCGCGTTGGTTGCGAGGTTCTTATTTGTTTGTGCAGGTACGAGGGACTTGCATGTAGTCTCCTACTGGATTGATACCTTGATTCTCAAAAACTGAGGGAAATATTTATGCTACTTTGCTGCATCACCCTTTCCTCTTTAAGGGAAAACCAACGCAGTGCTCAAGAGGTAGCATGTAGCATGGAAGATATCGAGATCTCTCGGTTGTTATGTTGACAACAAAAGTATAGCACTCAAAATATTATTCATCTCTATTTCAAAACCGAGCTCTGGCACCTCTACAAATCCCTGCTTCCCTCTGTGAAGGGCCTGTCTATTTACTTTTATGTTGAGTCATCATCCTCTTATTAAAAAGCACCAGTTAGAGAGCACCGCTGTCATTTGCATGTATTATTGTTAGTTTACCTTGAGTATGACTTGACTGGATCTCTTTTACCATGAATTACAATTTCCAGTCAGCCCTTGATCTTTAAAGGTGCTCTGCATTTATGTTTTGCGGTCTCAGAAAAGGCTAGCGAGATACCATCTTGTTATATCATATTATGATTATTTTGAGAAAGTGTTGTCATCCGAGATTTATTATTATTGCTCGCTAGTTGATTATGTCATCGATATGAGTAAACATAAGACCTAAATGTCATTGTGAATATGGTTAGTTCATAATCTTTGATGAAAACTTGAATGTTGGCTTTACATATTTACAACAACAAGAGAAAACAGAGTTTGTAAAAGTTTTTCTTTATCACTTTCAGTTTGTCAACTGAATTGCTTGAGGACAAGCAAAGGTTTAAGCTTGGGTGAGTTGATACGTCTCCAACGTATCTACTTTTTCAAACACTTTTGCCCTTGTTTTGGACTCTAACTTGCATGATTTGAATGGAACTAACTCGGACTGACGCTGTTTTTAGCAGAATTGCCATGGTGTTATTTTTGTGCAGAAATAAAAGTTCTTGGAAAGACCTGAAAATCAACGGAGATTATTTTTGGAATATATAAAAATTACTGGCGAAAGAATCAAGGCCAGGGGGCCACACCCTGTCCACGAGGGTGGGGGCGCGCCTACCCCCTGGGCGCGCCCCCTGCCTCGTGAGCCCCCTGGTGCTCCTCCGACCTCAACTCCAACTCTATATATTCGTGTTCGGCGAGAAAAAAACAGAGAAAAGGATTCATCGTGTTTTACGATACGGAGCCGCCGTCAAGCCCTAAACTCTCTTGGGAGGGCTGATCTGGAGTCCGTTCGGGGTCCGGGAAGGGGAATTCGTCGCCATCGTCATCATCAACGTTCCTCCATCACCAATTTTATGATGCTCACCGCCGTGCATGAGTAATTCCATCGTAGGCTTGCTAGACGGTGATGGGTTTATCATGTAATCGAGCTAGTTTTGTTAGGGTTTGATCCCTAGTATCCACTATGTTCTGAGATTGATGTTGCTATGACTTTGTTATGCTTAATGCTTGTCAGTAGGGCCCGAGTGCCATGATTTCAGATCTGAACCTATTATGTTTTCATGAATATATGTGAGTTCTTGATCCTATCTTGCAAGTCTATAGTCACCTATTATGTGTTATGATCTGTTAACCTCGAAGTGACAATAATCGGGATACTTACCGGTGATGACTGTAGTTTGAGGAGTTCATGTATTCACTAAGTGTTAATGCTTTGGTCCGGTACTCTATTGAAAGGAGGCCTTAATATCCCTTAGTTTCCAATAGAACCCCGCTGCCACGGGAGGGTAGGGCAAAAGATGTCATGCAAGTTCTTTTTCATAACCACGTATGACTATATTCGGAATACATGCCTACATTACATTGATGAACTGGAGCTAGTTCTATGTCACCCTAGATTATAACTATTGCATGAGGAATCGCATCCGACATAATTATCCATCACCGATTCATTACCTATGAGCTTTTCATATATTGTTCTTCGCTCATTTACTTTTCTGTTCCTACTGTTACAATCACTATAAAACCAAAAATATTACTTTTGCTACCATTACCACTACTATCATATTACTTTGCTAATAAATATTTTGCTGCAGATATTAAGTTTCCAGGTGTGGTTGAATTGACAACTCAGCTGCTAATACTTGAGAATATTCTTTGGCTCCCCTTGTGTCGAATCAATAAATTTGGGTTGAATATTCTACCCTCGAAAATTGTTGCGGTCCCCTATACTTGTGGGTTATCAATCTCCAACAGCCTCTGAGTGTCCTGAGCATTGGAAGCTCTCAAGTACTCTGCACCAAACACTTCTACAAATAGCCTTTGCAAATTGTTTGACATAGAAGATAGAAGTGCTCTCTGCCATTGTCAAGTTGTCATCAATGTAGTCTGCAGGAACACCGTAGGCCATCATGCGCAATGCGACAATGACCTTCTATTTGGTGCTATGTCCAAGCAACCCTGCACAATTCCTCCTCTGCTCGAAGGATCGACCATGCCGCTTCACGGAATTGCAAATGTGGATGAATAAGTCTTTGGACATTTTGAACTGGCGGCGAAAGTACTTCTCCGGAAAAACGGGTGATGAACCGAAGTAGTTGCGCATCAACCTCTTGGACGCATCCACCCATTCTCTCCGAATGAACGCACGGCGATAGACGGAACCACCCTACTTTCGCTTCTTCCCCTTATGCATTGCCACTAGCATTGCAATGTCCTCTTCTAAATCAAATTCCTCATCCGACGAGGAACCGTCCACTAAAGAGGAGTCACACGAGCTCATCTACAATGCGGAAAATCACCGTTAAACTACTTTCTACCGCCAACAAAAAACCTCAAGTTTCATCGTTGTTTTACCTTCGAGAATTTCGTCGAACACCTTGCTTGCGGGGTGGACGGACTCGGACGGCTGCGGACTGGGCAGCCATCGGCGGCGGCGGTTGCGGGCGGCGACGACTGCACAACAGAAGAGACGGCCACATGTCGTCGAGAGCTCCGCGCAGCAGGCAGGCGGCTCACACGGCCGGAAAAACGGCCAACGGTCGCGGCCGTCGGGTGGGCGGAGTGGCGCACCTCCACTAACTCCGGCGGGGTCTAGGCTTGGATGAAGCCTACCCATCGTAGACCTCGCAGGGGAAGGTTATAGGCCAGCCGCAGCCGCCGAAGAAGCTTCGATTCGGCAGCGGCCAAAACTGAATAGGCTGCTCCGGGAGACAAGGGCGGGAAGGGGGCAGGGGAGTCGCGGCGGGACCGGCGGCCGTTGGGCGGGGGGAGGAGGGCGTAGATTTGAAGTGTATTTGGCCGGCGGCGGAGTCAGGCGACGGCGGCTGGTCGCGCGGTAAGGGAGGGAAGTGGCGGTTGGGCGGTTGGCGGGTGGACGCGATTTTACATCTCCTGGAGTTGGAGATGCAAGTTTGCACCGTGAAGTGGTATAGGATACATTTCCGAGAGGCGGAGATGTAATTTTTTTTGGCATCTACATCATCTGTTGGAGCAGCGTTTTTGGGCCTCGAAGATGCAAAAATTAGTTGTTTTTGCATCTACATCTTTTATTGAAGATGCTCTCACATTGACGGCCACTTATATTGAACAAGGCCAAGGACTCAATACCACACCTCCACACACCAGAGGGAGCAATGGTCGTCCAGAGGTGTAAAATAACGCCTCAGAATAAGGAGGGGCACGTATCAACAGGTTTTTCAGAACCATTAGAAATGTGTCCAAGCATATCAGGTGAGGAGTTTCCAAAACCTGCAACCAAAGATGTTGACTGACTTGTCCGCTGTGTTTGCTGGCCTCGCCGATCATCGCATACCCCTCGCCTTCCATGCACAAGTGGCACAAGTGGCACCAGTGAGAGTGGAGGACTACAAGGCCAAGAACTCAATACCACCTCCACACACCCGAGGGAGCAATGGCCGTCCAGAGGTGCCCAAGAACGCCTCAGAATAAGGGAGGGGCACCGTATCAACAGGTTATCCAAAACCTTTAGCTATATATCCAAGCATATCAGGTGAGGAGTTTCCAAAACCTGCAACATGATAAAGTGACATAAATAAACAAAAGTTGACAAGTTTTCAATACATTCAATCAAGGAGAAAGCACACAATATTATATATAAATTTCATTCTGTCAGTTTAACATGACTTTGTCTAATTAATTCTGTTCCAATGGTATGCAGTCGCGTGATAATTTAATCAACATTAAACATGATTCAAGAGTTTCAAGACTGAAACTTTCTTGTATGTAACCGGTAAGTAAGCGACAAGAAGAGACCTGCCGATAAGGACCATAGCTCACCTGTCAACTCAACAATAGCATATCTGCTTTCTATTACTGAATGTGGCTTCAAAGAGCTGGGCAATAAGCAGCTCAGTAATAAACATATACGATACAGTTTAGACCAAAAAATGGAGCTCACCTAACCACATTGTAACTTCCAAATCAAGTAGTACTACAGTAAAAAAACTATAGAGGATCAGAAAATTAAAAGGCAGTGCTGGTGACAAATTTTAATTTTCATGCACATGAGATGCCTGAGAAACAAATCTAGTGAATGAGGACCTTCTTTTATAACTAACTAAATTTCATTTAAAAATGAAGGATGCTTTCAAGACACATCAAAGAGTACAAATAACTACCTTCCTAGGAATTTCTACATCAACACATCTACGGGGTCTTCATTGTGTTTACCAGTCAAATGTACAGAACTGCTGAAAGCTTAAACATAGGTGGTTCGTTATATTAGTGAAGAGAGCCCTAGATAATGGATGCTCCTGTTTTTTCTGGAGTAAAACTCTTCAAATCTTCTGAATCATTTGATTCTAATGACACTACAATCAACACTACATATAAAGTTGCTGGCCTTTCAAAATAGTGAAGAAAGAAAATACCTGGCACTTCATAGCTACAAGAACAATACCAGCTTTCCCTACCATATCAAAGTTGCTCGATTTTGTAATTTGTATACATGACTAGTATAACTGATCCTGGTGATCGGGATGATACATTTCAAGAACAACCCCAGCTTTCCCTGCTACCAAAAAAGCAATCTGAAGTTCTGAACCATCCATCTGTGTAATTTTGTGACATACAAGTTGAAAAAACTCACATGGCACGCCTAGTGCCTTCATAGGCCCTTCCGCTGCTTGTTAATTGGTCTAGACAAACTTTGAAGCAACCAAATAGAACAAAGTGATCGCACACCCAAAATTCGAGCTTCATTTCCTGAGATTGTTGGGAAAAGAAACCGATCATACGTTAAGACTACACAATAAAAACTAACTGAACAATTGGATTACTCAAACAAAAGGAGCCATACTTTAGTGCCAATTTGCATTTGCTTAGATGTTTTGTGGGGCACTGACTTTCAACAACTGTCTAAATCCAAGTAGCAACTGATATATGCTTCTGAAAAGCCACCACAGCCAGACAAATATTATTGTTTTCTAAATGGTGGTGAAGTTTTGCCTCACACATTTATTAAGAAGAGAGTTCTCGAGTTAATTAGTGGAAAACCGGGCGAAAACCGATACAACGAGAGCCAAGCCTACTCGTGAACACCGAAACAGCCATACAAACATAAATGACAAAACTAGCACTAATAAGTCAAAGATAATTTAAATAAGTATAGAACACCGAACAAACTTATACAAAAACTTAAATAAGTTTAGCTATAGCACAACGATTTAGGGACATAAAGAACATCTAAATAACCTGCAGAGTCATATAGGACATTAACATAACTCAGCTAAGGCAATAAATTTACAAGATTCTAAATAACTGAACTAACTTATAACTTAGATTTTTTAGCTTCCTGTTGTTCTTGAGATCTGTCCGCGTCTCCACTCATGTGCTGTTTCATTCCATTGTTGTCGATGCTTGTAATGTTATCACTGAAGAAGTACCAGCAGCCTGTTCCGCATAGGGGGCTTTGAACACTGTCAGCAGAGGGAAGAACAAAGGGTGCAGAGGTTCGGGTGACCATGTCAAACACCATAGGCACGTCTCTCCACCGCTCATCGATCCAGTACACACAGTTGGCCCTCACCCTCGGAACGTCCCCAGCTTGAACCACCGCTGGGTTGTTCTTGCCGATGAACACAGAGTAGCCTCCCAGATCATTCACCGTGTCCCAGCATGGTCTGCGCCCAGGGTCGTACCTCAGAACGAAGATGTCGTTGTTGGACATGCTGAACCGGCCGCCCTCGGGCAGCCGCCAAGCGATGTTACCGGTGGCATTCCGCCATACCTGGTATAGGCTACCATTACAGATGAAGATCTGCTTGAACCTTGTGAGCTTAGAAGCCGTGTGGTAGGGCGGTGCGAAGACGGCCGCGGGGTCGAACGGGCGCTCCGGCGGCAAGGGCTCGACTATAGGCTTTCTGCGGCGGCCACGGGGAATGTGAAGCACGTGCACGTCCCCACATTCGGTGAGGCAGTAGACCTTGCCACCGTCCGTGTCGTAGACCAGGTCGATGAGCTGATCCCCCCTGTCCACGGCGACGTCGCTGATGAACCACTTCATGTCTCGGGTCTTGGTGTAGGCCAGCTTGTTGCCGTGGCATACGGCGACGGCGGTGTAGTCGTCGGGTCTGGGGTTCGGCGCGAATACGACCTTGCACTCCTTGCCACAGTTCATCGGAAGAAGCTTGATCTCCTCTCCGGTCAGGGGATTCAGGATGGAGATCCCCAGCCCGCACTCGCTGGCGACCGCGAAGCAGCCGTTACTCGAGCCAATGAAGCAGCTGCGCGTCCGGAGCGTGGAGCAGTGGATGGAGCGCCGCATCAGAAACGATAATGCGTAGGCGCGCTGGCCGTCGACAAAGACGAGGAGAGAAGGGAGCGGCGGCGGGAGGGCAGAATGCCACGCCGGGCAGACGCAGCGGATGGCGGCGTAGTGCTTTAGCGACAACCCGTCAGCGATGGAAAGGAGGAGCTCCGAGTGGAGGTCGGCCCATGGTCCGAACGGCGCCATGATGTTGCGCTTTGGTGACAAACTCGATTTGGGGAAAAAGGCAAACCTTTCCTCTAGGGTTCGACGAGGGGTGGAGAATTTTTAGGGATGAGGGGCTGCGCCGACGGATCGCAAGCCTTCGGATGTGAAAAATTCAATTTGTAAACATCTTTCTCTACTTCGAAACGAAAAAAAAACTTCGCAACACATATCTTGTTTCAGAAATATTGCAAAGTGCGGTTGTATTGCAGATTCTTTTTGCAACAAAGGTCTTATTGCAAAAATATTTTGCAACCGAGTGTTTGTTGTAGATTTTTTTTCTACAACAAAAGTGACGCTGCAAAATTTCTTTTTGCAGTCTTCACATTTTTGCAACAAAGGTATTGTTGTGGTAAGAACTTTTCAACACATGTTATGTTTCAGAAAAAAATACCGGTGACACTGCAATCCATATTCTCACCGCACCGTCCTGCCATCGACTTTCATAGTTGACTTGTTGGTTGTTTCAGGAACGGAACTACTGAGCAGACGATACTCAGTAGCCGAACACTAGACGATGCTTGATCCAGCGGCCAGCCTCCACTTTGTGCCACGCATGCACGGTTTGATCTGCAGAATCGTCCAAATATCGGCTGCACACCGTCGTGTGTATAGCAGCACTCTTTCAGGAAGGAGAGACGTGTGAGCCCACAGGGCAGGTGTCGTGCGCACGAGAAGGCGGACGGGAATTGCGTGATCTGCCGAATGATTAGTATCGTTTCCCAATTTTTAGAGCATCTCTAGTAGATCTCGCAAACCGGGCCATCCGCTAAAATAACCGCCGGTTTGCGGGATCCATCCGGTATCTCCAGCTCGAACTGATCCGCCAAATCGGGCCGTCCCGGAATTTTATTTTTTGGGATCCCGCATTCGCGAGCCCTTTTCCTCCACATGTGCGAGAATTCCCTCGATTTTGCCGGATCACCTTTCGGTTTGTGTGAAGCACTTCCTCCGGCTTCCGTTTCCAGCTTCCACCGCCACAAATCCCCGTCGCTAGGTGTCGCATCTGGCTGCCCCGCATCGGATCCACTCCACCAACCTCGGCTACGGGCGTGACCTTTTGCACCCACGGCCCACCGCCGGCGCCGGCGCCATGGATCCGCGTGGGAGCTCTTTCCTTGCGGATCCGGACATTTCCGCCTACTTAGACCGAGGCGCGTCGGGGGAAGAGGCGGCGCGGTGCTACTTCGCTTGGGAGGGGGGGGGGAAGAAAGGGGCTGCGTGGTGTCGGGCGGTGGAAAGGAGAAATGGGTGGCTTCGCGTTTGTCGGTGGGAAGAGAAAGGGCAGCGCGACGCGGTTACTTCCGATGAGGTATGTAGGGGTGAAGCTCATTCCGCTAGTGCTCGATTTTGGCCCAAACTGGATTCGGGTGAAGCTCATTCCGGCTTGTGCGCACATTGTAGATGGATTGGAGTTCTTCCTCATCGTCTTCATCTGACGATTCGGACATAGAAGATTTGATTATCGACGACGATGATGAGAACCTAGTGGTGTTGCATCTCATTGACGAATTTGAGGCGGGGCCACCGAAAAAGCGGTACGGGTCGGCGGTCGGCCGGCTATGCATTCCACACAACCGAGCTCTCGGCGACAAAATGCTCATGAAGGACTACTTCGTCAAGGTACCGGCATATTTGGTTCATCTCTTCCGTAGGCGATATTGAATGAATATGTCACTAGTTCGCATCGTCGAGGCTTGCAAGCAAAATTGTCATTTCTTCACCCGGCATAGGAATGTCGCCGGTTTGATTGGTTTAGTGCATATAAAAAATGGCGGCTATGAGAGTGATTGCATATGGTGTTCCGGCCGACTATGCGGATGGATATCTTCGCATTGGCGAGGAAACCACCATCAAAAGTGTCTGTGTCTTTGCCAAGACAATAATCTGAGTTTTTGGCCCAGAGTATCTTCACGGTCCAAACGAAGATGAGGTAAAGAAGCTCACGTCAATGAACAAAGCAAGGGGATGGCCATGCATGCTAGGTAGTATAGATTGCATGCATTGGAGGTGGAAGAACTGCCCGGTGGCTTGGGCAGGGCAATACACATGCCATAAACGCAAACCCACCATTGTGCTTGAAGCTGTGGCCCTGTGGCCTCACATGATCTATGGATTTGGCATTGCTTCTTTGGTTTGCCGGGGTCTCTGAATGATATCAATATTTTGCAGCGGTCTCATTTGTTTGCTCAAGTAGCTAATGGCAAAGCTCCGGCTTGCAACTATACCGTTAACGACCATGACTATACCATGGGGTACTATCTTGCCGACGGTATTTATCCATCATGGCTAAATTTGTCAAGCCCATCAATGACCCCAAAATCCAGAAGCAAATTTTTTTGTCGAAACACAAGCAGCTTGCCTAAAGGATATTGAGAGGGCATTTGGTGCGTTGCAAGCTCGGTTTGCCATTGTTCGAGGTCCTGCTCGCTTCTAGGATAAAAGATCCCTTCGAAACATCACGACTGCTTGTGTAATTTTTGATAACATGATCGTCGAGGATGAGAGGGGTTTGGACTTGGAGTACAACTATGACAATGTTGTAGCCATGCGAAGCCGGCCAGGAATGCATATGAGATCAATGCATTTCTTAAGACCTATCGGAAGATTGAGGACCGTGATTCGCACAGCCAACTTCAACATGATCTTATTGAGCATCGGGGGCAGCTCTATAGGGGGAGATAGATCCCCATTTCTATCTATTTCTATCCTTGTGAGATTTGAACAATTTGGTGTTATAATAATTACATGAATTTGAACATTTGTTGTAATGATGATAATTGTTGTATCGTGAGTTGCTTGACTATTTATATATTCGTATGTTGAATTTATTTTAGTTTTCATTTGGTGGATATTATGAAATTTGCAATTTGTTGATGTTTTATGAAAAATTTACAGTGCGGCGAGCGTTCCGGCCGAACAGATCCTGCAAACACGTCCCATGAAACATTTGCAGGATGCGGTTGCGGGATCTGTTCGACCAGAGCGCTCACTGCATCATGAAATAATTTGTGAGAGCCCTTATATTTTTTGTGGACCGCGTGTTTGAGGGATCAGCTAGAGATGCTCTTACGCCTGGAACCCGCCGGTTTATCATTTTTTTATAACTCAGGGCATGTCCAATTATTGTATTACCTAATTTTTTGGGGAAACGCCCGACTTCAGCCGGCGGATCGCACACGGGTCTTGTCCGGCGACGTGTGTCCTGCATGGGCTCACCTCGTATTATCTCTTGCGTTTTTGCAACTCAGCCCTTGTTGTAGTCTGCCCACCGCAACAACTCGTGTGTTGCAGCATCTAGATCCCTCAAGGGTTGTCCTGCGCAGTCGAGGCACCCGGCCGCCGCTCCCTCTCTTCCTCTTGCTCCACTCCCCACGCCTCCACATCTAACCGCGCCGCCCCTGTGAGGTCACCCGTGCCGGCCTGATGCTCCATGGAAGGGATCGGGCTCTCCCCTGGCCGGACTCCATCGCTGTCCACGAGCCACCGCTCGGATCTGCTCATCCCCAGCTCTTTTCTGCACCTCGTTGTTCTTCCCGCGTCGGCAGCGTGCGTGCCACCGCCGTGGACCAGTTCGCCGCCTCGCACTACTTGAGCCTCTACATCACCTGCAGCTATGAGATGTCACCGCCCCGTGGGCTGCCTCCTTGCCTGGGAAAAAGTTCTGCAACATCATCTTTGTTGCAAAATATTCCGCAACAAGACCTCTATTGCAAAAAAAAATCTGCAACAAGTCCTCGGTTGCAAATAAAAAACTTATTGCAAAAATTTTTGTAACAAGACTTTTGTTGCAAAAAAATCCGCAACAAGAGTTTTGTTGTAATAATGGAGACGTCAATCGCGGCAATGACCCGCCAGATCTGACCGCTCGCAACCGGGCCGATCTTTTACCGCGGACGCGTAGCACGCCGCCTATTTTTGAGCCTGCAAATTCTCATTCCATTAACCAAGGTGCCGAGCAATGTCACCGGCAACCAGGGACTGGGCAAAGATAGGAACATCACAGAAGACTCCAACCAAACCCATCGATCCAACGCTCGCTGATCTCATGGAGAAGAAACTGACCAACTCAATAGAGCAAATCGAGAAGATGGTGAAGAAGAACCAGAAGAAGGCCGCTCAGCCTTCCAAGAGGGCCAACCAGAGGCGCACTCTCATGTCCATGCGATGAGTTGAGTACTCTGCTTCACTGCAGGGAGAGGAGAAAGTCCATCTCAGACTAGTCCTCCAGCCCGCCGTGTCTGCTGCTTTCTTAGCCGCTATCCTGACCAGTCAATCCTGCTCTTCTTCCGTCTGCCCTTCACCCCAAAGACTTACCATAGCATGTTATGATAAGATGGGGATTCGTGGTTCTCTGCTTGAGGGCCTGGGATTATCTTGGTTGTTGGTTCTCTGCTTGAGGATCTGGGATTATGGGGCCGGCCTGTTGGTTCCCTCTGCTTGAGGGTCTAGGATTAGCAACTCTGCTAGTGTCATGTTAATGCTACTGCAGTAGAACTCTGTGTCATGTACTCTAGCACGCAGCCTAACAAATCTTTGTTTTCTGCTGTAATTTCAGTACCATAAACCATTGTTGTACGGTAGCTTTATCATGGTTTCTGTATTTCTAGTGTCAAATGTTTCTACACTCTTGAAATCTTGCTGTTTAGCTGTACGAGTACAAATGTTTTTTTTGCGGGGGTAAAGGGAGTTTTATTGCATGGATATAGAGTTACAGTCGAGAGGCCACAAGTCCTCGATACACGGTGGAGCCGAGCATAGCCACACAGCAGTAGATCGCTCGGAGCGGCTGTACTTTGCCAACCGATCGGCAACTCTATTTTGAACCCGACCAATTTTTTGAGGAAAAAACTCGCTAGTACCTAGCAGAGCCATGATCTCCAAGACTACGAGTACAAATGTTGGTATGGCATTTCTTGCATATGATTTGCATGTTCAGTAAGATTCATATTTGTTGCCGTATCAAAAAAGATACCGGAAGATTATATGTTTATTGTATTTTTGCATAAAATTTGGTTCCGTTTCTCCATGATTGAGCCCCTGGAGGTTACTCTCATATTCATGCACGCTTGCTTAGGAGCAGCAGTTTGCCTGTCTTCATGTGTGCATCCATCTGCGCTGAGTTAAAATTCCAGCTCCAACAAAACATACTCCTTAACTGCTGGGAGTACAAAAGTGGTCAAAGATATAGCTTGAAGGAGTGAAACCAGGCCCCCAAAGACCCTTAACTGCTTCTGTTTTTCAAACTACAACCCAGTTTGATTCTTTGTTCTGCATTCCCACGTTGGCACTGCTGGGAATCATTTCTGGATTAAGAGAACATGTTCACATGTCTATGTTGTTAGGGAACATTCACATGCCTAAGAATATGATTTCCGTACGTTATTCCTCCAAGCTCATGTTGAAGCTTTTGAATATGACGTCACAGCATCATTTGGTTATCAAAACTGAAGTATTTCTCTGCTTGCCTAAGCTGTAACATCATATTCAGAAGCTTCAACATAAGCTTGCCTAAGCTGATCCTCTTTCAGAATCACAACAGACTTGTCCCCAATGACTCCGTGAACAATGGCATTGTTGGTACCTTTTGAAACTTAACTAGTACTCCCTCTGTAAATTAATAAAGGATCTTATATTACTATAGTTCGCAGAAGGTAGCAACCATACGGATCAGAATGTTGATATTCCCTTTCTTCTTTGTTGAACCATGGAAAGACAAGAGATGAGGGTCATTATACAAGTTCCCCTTGAAATTAACTGGATATATTTAAGTTACATCATTCATCTTTATTTGCTGAACCATGGGAAACCGATGGCACACTCACACCAACTTTCCTTTTTCGTACTACACCAGAATTCATGGTCTAGACTTCACAAATGCTTCAAGCTTCAGTAAGAACTTGCGCGGCAAGTCAATAGCAAGAAAGCTCGTAAGGTCCATTACTTTCCCTCTTGCTGGTAAAAAAAAGGGGGGCACACACAGCCACGGAGGGCACCAAAATTAAAAATCACATACAACCAAAGAAGATGTTGACCGATTTGTCTGCCGTGTTTGCTGGCCTCGCCGATCATCGCATACCCCTCGCCTTCTATGCACAAGTGGCACCAGTGAGAGTGGACTACCAAGGGCAAGAACTCAATACCACCTCCGCATACCAGAGGGAGCAATGTCCGTCCATATGTGCCCAAGAATGCCTCAGAGTAAGTGAGGGGCACCGTATCAACAGGTTATCCAGAACCATTAGATATATGTCCAAGCATATCAGCTGAGGAGTTTCCAGAACCTGCAACATGATAAGTGACATAAATAAACAAAAGTTGACAAGTTCTCAATACACTCAATCAAGGAGAAAGCACAAAATATTATATATAAATTCCATTCGGACAGTTTAACATGAGTTTGTCTAATTAATTCCGTTCCAATGGTACGCAGTTGCGTGATAATTTAATCAACATTAAACGTGATTCAAAAGTTTCAAGACTGAAACATTCTTGTATGTAAGCAGTAAGTAAGCGACAAGAAGAGACCTGCGGATAAGGATCAAGTACCTCACCTGTCAACTGAACAATAGCATATCTGCTTTCTATTATTGAATGTGCCTTCAAATGGCTGGACAATCAAGCAGCTCAGTAATAAACATAGATGATGCAGTTTAGACCAAAAAATGGAGCTCACTTAACCACATTGTAACTTCCAAATCAAGTAGTACTACAGTAAAAAAACTATGCAAGGATCAGAAAATTAAAAGACAGCGCTGGTGACAAATTTTATTTTTTATGCACACGAGATGCCTGAGAAACAAATCTAGTGAATGATGACCTTCTTTTATAACTAATTAAATTTCATTTGAAAACGAAGGATGCTTTCAAGACACATCAAAAAGAACAAATAACTACCTTCCCGGGAATTGCTACATCGACACATCTACAGGGTCTTCATTGTGTTTATCAGTCAAATGTACAGAACTGCTGAAAGCTTAAACATAGGTGGTTCATTATATTAGTGAAGAAGAGAGCCCTAGATAATGCATGCTCCTCTTATTTCTGGAGTAAAATCTTCAAATCTTCTGAAGCATTTGATTCTAATGACACTACAATCAACACTACATATAAAGTTGCTGGCGTTTCGAAATAGTGGAGAACGAAAATACCTGGCACTTCATGGGCTAACTTATATCATGATGCCACAACTATCAAAGTTGCTCGATTTAGTAATTTGTATACATGATTAGTGTAACTGATCTTGGCGATTGGGATGATACATTTCAAGAACAATCCCAGCTTTCCATTGCCAAGATCAGTTACACTAATCATGTATACAGATTGCTTTTTTGGTACTTGAAAAAACTCACATGGCACGCCTAGTGCCTTCATAGGCCCTTGCGCTGCTTGTTAAGTGATCTAGACAAAATTTGAAGCAACCAAACAGAACAAAGTGATTGCACACCCAAAATTAGAGCTTCATTTCCTGAGATTGTTGGGAAAAGAAACCGATCATACTGAATAGTTAAGAATCAACAACAACAACAACAAAGCCTTTAGTCCCAAACAAGTTGGGGTAGGCTACTGAATAGTTAAGAATACACAATAAAAACTAACAGAACAATTGGATTATTCAAACAAAAGGAGCCATACTTTATTGCCAATTTGCATTTGCTTAGATGTTTTGTGGGGCACTGACTTTCAACAACTGTCTAAATCCAGGCAGCAACTGATATATGCTTCTGAAAAGCCACCACAGCCAGGCAAATATTATTGTTTTCGAAACCGAGGCGAAGTTTTGCCTCACACATCTATTAAGAAGAAAGTTCTCCAGTTAATTAGTGGAAAACCGGGCGAAAACAGATACAACGAGAGCCAAGCCCACTCATGAACACCGAAACAGCCATACACATATAAATGACAAAACTAGCACTAATAACTCGAAGATAATTTAAATTAGTATAGAACACCGAACAAACTTATACAATAACTTAAATAAGTTTAGCTACGGCACAACAATTTAGGAACATAAAGAACATCTAAATAACCTGCAAAGTCATATAGGAAATTATCAGAACTCATCTAAGGCAATAAATTTAGGATTCTAAATAACTGAACTAACTTATGACTTAGATCTTTTAGCTTCCTGTTGCTCTTGAGATCTGTCGGCGTCTCCACTCATGTGCTGTTTCCTTCCATTGTTGTCGATGCTTGTAATGTTATCACTGAAGAAGTACCAGCAGCCTGTTCCACATAGGGGGCTTTGAACACTGTCAGCAGAGGGAAGAACAAAGGGTGCAGAGGTTCGGGTGACCATGTCGAACACCATAGGCACGTCTCTCCACCGCTCATCGATCCAGTACACACAGTTGGCCCTCACCCCGGGGACATCCTCAGCTCGGACCACCGCTGGGTTGTTCTTGCCGATGAACACAGAGTAGCCGCCCAGATCATTCACTGTGTCCCAGCATGGTCTGCGCCCAGGGTCGTACCTCAGAACGAAGATGTCGTTGTCGGACATGCTGAACCGGCCGCCCTCTGGCAGCCGCCAAGCGATGTTACCGGTGGCATTCCGCCATACCTGGTACAGGCTACCATTACAGATGAAGATCTGCTTGAACCTTGTGAGCTTAGAAGCTGTGTGGTAGGGCGGTGCGAAGACGGCCGTGGGGTCGAACGGGCGCTCCGGCAGCAAGGGCTCGACTATAGGCTTCCGGCGGCGGCCACGGGGAATGTGGAGCACGTGCACGTCCCCGCATTCTGTAAGGCAGTAGACCTTGCCACCGTCCGTGTCGTAGACCAGGTCGATGAGCTGGTCCCCCCTGTCCTTGGCGACGTCGCTGATGAACCACTTCATATCCCCGGTCTTGCTGTAGGCGAGCTTGTTGCCGTGGCATATGGCGACGGCGGTGTAGTCGTCGGGTCTGGGGTTCGGCGCGAATACGACCTTGCGCACCCTCTTGCCGCAATTCTTAATCCGAAGGAGGCTGATCTCCTCGCCGGTAAGGGGATTCAGGAGGAAGATCTGCAGCCTATACTCACTGACGACGGCGAACTAGCCGTTACTTGAGCCGAGGAAGCAGCTGCGCGTCTGGAGCGTGGAGCAGTGGATGGGGCGCTGCATCAGGAACGATAGTGCGGATGCGCGCCGGCCGTCGACAAGGACGAGGAGAGAAGGGAGCGGCGGCGGGAGGGCGGAACGCCAGGCCGGGCAGGCGCCGCGGATGGAGGCGTAGTGCTTTAGCGACAACCCGTCGGCGATGGAAAGGAGGAGCTCCGGGTGGAGGTCGGCCCAAGGTCCAAACTGCTCCAATCCTCCCATGATGCCGCGCTTTGGTGACGAACTCGATCCGGGGAAACTAGCCAACCATGCTTAGGGTTCGAGGAAAAAATTACACGTTTGTCCTTAAACTCTCCGGCGCACTTTGATTTGATCCCCAAGTCGAGAAACACTCCAATACAATCGTTATACATACGAATACGTAACACTTGATCCTCAAGCCTCTCATAGTTCGTAGATGGCAGGTATGGGTTTCCTACTTCGGCATCTTAGTCGCGATGGGGTGCGAGATCTGGAGTTCGATAACGTGTTCGGGTGTTCGCCCTGTCTGATTCGTTCAACGACAAGGACTTCACTTTTGGAGAGCCACCTTGAAGGTCCGCAAAGCTGCATATCAGCGATGGAGCCGTGTCGAGCTCGGGTGAGGAAGTGATCCGTCATTCTTTCATTCGGTGGCTACTTTGGTGGTGTCGAAGGCAAATGACGGACGTTGGTGTCAAGCTCAGAGATGTTGTGTTATCTTTTCAATTTTGTCATGCCGTCCTTACGTGACTTGTAATTTGATCTTTATAATATAAATAAGACACGTATTACCATGCAGTGAGGCCGTTATGCATATCAAAATAAGACGTTGGTGATAAGCAGTATGACTATCACCGTCCACAACTCTTGTGTTCTACTTGTGCATATCATCTACGCATAGACCTGACTCATGATGCCACTATTGGAAAACGTTGCATGAAAAACAAAAAAAATCTACGCACAAGCAATGATCTATCCATAGAGATGCATAGCAACGCGGGGGAAAGTGTGTCTACGTACCCTCGTAGACCGTAAGCGGGAGAGTTTCACAACGCGGTTGATGTAGTCAAACTTCTTCGCATTTCAACCGGTTAAGTACTGAACGCACGGCACCTCAGTGTTTTGCACACGTTCAGCTCGATGACGTCCCTCGCCTTCTTGATCCAGGAAGATGTCGAGGTAGTAGATGAGTCCCGTCAGCACGACGGTGTGATGATGGTGAAGTGATCTTCGCATAGCTTCGCCCAAGCACTACAAAAATATGACCAGTGGTGTAAACGATGGAGGAGGGTGCCGCACATGGCTAATAATTGATCTGTTGTGTGCTAGACGCCCCGCCCCCCCATATATATGTCAGAGGGGA
Organism: Triticum aestivum; assembly: GCF_018294505.1. Taxonomy (NCBI): domain Eukaryota; kingdom Viridiplantae; phylum Streptophyta; class Magnoliopsida; order Poales; family Poaceae; genus Triticum; species Triticum aestivum. The sequence goes on from NC_057797.1 coordinate 574,019,212, forward strand.
AGGAAAGAGGGGGGACAGGGAAGGAAGGGGGCATCATATTCCCTTTCTTTCCTTTCCCTTCCCCCTTTCTTCTCCTCCTAGGTCGGCCCATATGGGAGCGCGCACCAGCCCCTTGTGGCTGGTGTGTTTTGCCTCTTGGTTCGTAAGGCCCATATCTTTTGCCGAGGATGTCCGAAACCTCTTTCGGTGACCTGATAAGTATCCGGTACCCCAAAAAACACTTTTGGTGTCTGAATTGTTGGGAAACGCAGTAATTTTAAAAATTTCCTACGCACACGCAAAATCATGATGATGCATAGCAACGAGAGGGGAGAGTGTTGTCCACGTACCCTCGTAGACCGTAAGCGAAAGCATTATGACAACGCGGTTGATGTAGTCGTACGTCTTCACGATCGACCGATCCTAGTACCGAACGTACGACACCTCCGCGATCTGCACACGTTCAGCTCGGTGACGTCCCATGAACTCACGATCGAGTAGAGCTTCGAGGGAGAGTTCCGTCAGCACGACGGCGTGATGATGGTGTTGATGAAGCTACCGACGCAGGGCTTCGCCTAAGCACAGCTACAATATAACCGAGGTGGATTATGATGGAGGGGGGCACCGCACGCGGCTAAAAGATCAACTGATCAACTTGTGTGTCTATAGGGTGCCCCCTGGCCACGTATATAAAGGAGTGAAGGAGGGGGGAGGGCCGGCCCTCCTATGGCACGCCGTGGGGAGTCCTACTCCCACCGGGAGTAGGATTCCCCCCTTCCATGTAGTAGGAGTAGGAGAGAAGGAAAGGGAAAAGAGAAGAGAAGGAAGGAGGGGGCGCTATCGTGGTTCTAAGTCTGACAGTGATGTAGGGGGGTAAGTATGGAGAGGCAAGATCTTAGCTATAGAGGAGTTGTAGGAACGCAAGATTTACGAGTTCGGGCCCTTCTCAGAGGAAGTAATAGCCCTACATCTCGGAGCCCGGAGGCGGTCGACTGGATTATGCGTGTGTGAATTACAGGTGTGTGAACCCTTTACACTGAGGAGGGGGGTGGCTTATATAGAGTTCGCCCGACCCCTCCGGCCCTCGGTTATGTAGGGTTTTAAATACATTAAGGTGGGGCATTACCAGTAACGCCCCTAATAAAGTGCTATCATGACCATAAAGGCTACTTAATAACCGACTGTTAGCATGCGGAGCGCCTTTAGGTCACCTGACCATCGAGTGGCTTGGTCTTGGTCGAGTGACTGCTTCTTGGTCGAGTATCTTCAAGTCTGTCGAGTGAGACACCTTCAAGTCGATTGAAAAATGATTTCTTCTGGAGATGTCCTTGGGTAGGTCAGTTTGGACAGGTCCATGACCCTACCCTAGGTACATAGCTTCACCAGGCGCCGCCCCTCCCCCTAGTCAAATTCGGACTAGGCCTTGGGGGGCGCAGCCTCCTCTCTCTCTGTAACACCCTCGATGTGACTATATCTCCCACATGTCGAGGCACGACTTAGAGGCATAATCGCATTGAAGGCATATGTCGCAAGTTAGGCAATCTTCACAACATCCCATGTAATATATATATAATAAAAGGGGAGATAACATAGTTGGCTTACACTCGCCACGTCAATCAAGTACATAAATAACATTACATCATCCAAACACTCATGGCCCGACTACGGTGCCAAAATAAAAGATAACCCAACATGCGACACGGTCCCGATCACCCCCAACTGGGCACCACTACAGATCATCAGGAAAGGAAACATAGTATTGTTGAGAGTCCTTGTCGAACTCCCACCAGAGCTCAAGCACGTCACCTGGAGCGGAATCATCAGGCCCTGCATCTGGTGTAATAGTAATCTGTGAGCCACAGGGACTCAGGAATCTCGCACCCTCGCGATCAAGACTATTTAAGCTTATAGGTAAGGCAAGGTAAAATAGGTGGAGTTGCAGCAAGCGACTAGCAAATATGGTGGCTATCCTGTTCGCAAAAGAGAGTGAGAAGAGGATGCAAAGCGCGATCGAGAAACTAGAGGACAACCTGCGCAAAACATTACTCCAACACCGTGTCCACTTCCCGGACTCCGCCGAGAAGAGGCCATCACGGTAACTCACACGGTTGATTCATTTTAATTAAGTTAAGGTTCAAGTTATCTACAACCGAACATTAATAAATTCCCATCTTCCCATAACCGCGGGCACGGCTTTCGAAAGTTCAAATCCCTGCAGGGGAGTCCCAACTTAGCCCATGACAAGCTCTCACGGTCAACGAAGGAATAGACCTCCTCCCGAGACGTTCCGATCAGACTCGGTACCTCGGTTCTTCAAGACACTTCGATAGGTTAAAACAAGACCAGCAACACCGCCCGAATGTGCTGACAAATCCCGATAGGAGCTGCACATATCTCGTTCTCAGGGCACACTCAGATGAGACTAGCTACAAGTAAAACCAACCCTCAAGTTTCCCTGAGGTGGCCCCGCAGGCAGCTCAGTCGGACCAACACTCAGAGGAGCACTGGCCCGGGGGGGTTTAAATAAGATGACCCTCGGGCTCCGGAAACCCAAGGGAAAAGAGGCTAGGTGGCAAATGGTAAGACCAAGGTTGGGCATTGCTGGAAAAGCTTTAATCAAGGCGAACTGTCAAGGGGTTCCCATTATAACCCAACCGCGTAAGGAACGCAAAATCCGGGAACATAACATCGATATGACAGAAACTAGGGCGGCAAGAGTGGAACAAAACACTAGGCGAGAGGCTGAGCCTTCCACCCTTTACCAAGTATATAGATGCATTAAGATAACAAGATAATATAATGATATCCCAACAAGTAAATAATGTTCCAACAAGGAACGGTCTCCAATCTTCACCTGCAACTAGCAACGCTATAAGAGGGGCTGAGCAAAGCGGTAACATAGCCAATCAACGGTTTGCTAGGACATGGTGGGTTAGAGGTTTGACATGGCAATTTGGGAGGCTTGAAAGCAAGTGGTAGGCATCGTAGCATTGGCATAGAAAAAGAGTGAGCATCTAGCATAGCAAAGATAGTAGTGATTTCGAGGGTATGATCATCTTGCCTGCAAAGTGGTCAGAGTTGACTGGATCCTCGAAAGCAAACTCAACGGGCTCCTCATTAGTGAACTCGTCTTCCGGATCTACCCAAACAAGACAAACAAGTAACAAGGACACAATCAACCACGTGCAAGGATCAAACAATATGATGCAAGGATGGTATGCTATGCGGGATGCGATGCGGGATGCATATGCAAGATTTAACAGGGAATGCATGAACCTGGCCTCAACTTGGAATTCCAAGTTTGCCACAGGAAAGATGAGATGAAATCGCTTGAAAACGATATAAAGAACGCCGGAATCAGAGTTACGGTTTGGAAATGGCAAGCGATTCAAATATGACCACGTTCTACGATCTACAGCAAGTAGCCATCTAAATGCAATGAGATGAACATGCTACAGCACCCAAACATGAAAACAAAATACATGGCAGGGATGCATTCATGATGCTTAACAAAAGTCTAGCACTGAGCTACGGCCAATTCATCCATTAACAGGTTCAAACAAGCATGACAAAAATGCATATGACAAACAGATCTCAGACTTAGTGAAATTAACACTTATCTGGAATTTCAGATCAGATAGCACTCTTCGGAGCAACAAAACTATATGCTACATGACCTGAATATGTCATAAAAATAGATGACATGGAGCTACTCAAAGAGCTTAACAAAAGTCCCTTAGTGACCTTGAGCCAAAAGAGATCAGAAAATACAATTGCAAGCATGTGAACATGGCAAAAACATAATCAGTTCTCATACTTAGTGAAAACTGGAGCATGCTGAAACAGATATCAAGTAGGCATGTTTACGAGCTCGATGCACTCACTACGGAGCAAGTCATGACCAGATAAGCATACACCCATCAAGAATACACAAAATTCAAGCTAGACATGGCAAGAACAATAGCATAGCATGCACGGATCAACTACAACATCCTTGGCAAAATCGCTAACAAGTAGACAATCTGCCCAGATTCACGAAGTAGCAAAAGTAGAGCTCGATTGACTCAAGCTAGGGTGCTCCATAACTGCAAACAAAGACATGGATAGATAGAGAACTACAAGATTAACAAAACATCCTTACTAATCATCCTCAAAAGAGGCATGGATTACTAGGAAACAAAATGAACATATGGCCATATGAGATGAACAGGTCAAGGACTTAGTGGAAATGCTGTCCCTGAAATCAGCATTACCAAGTACCTCACTTTGCAAGCTTGTGCTAGACACCACACACATCACAAAAATACATGGGTTGCACCTCTGGAAAGATGGCAAAACCCTTAACAAAACATATATAGAGCTCATGGCCATATCATGCACACAATAACCATGACAAAAATGACAAATATCTAAATGGAGCAGCAGATCTGACAATAATCTCAAGTAGCCCTCTTCTAACAGCATTTCGGGCATCAAGATGAACTCAAATGAAAATGATGCAATGGAATGAAATGATGTACTCTTTGAGGCGAACATTTTGATATGCTATATGCCAAAAAACGGAGCTACGAATGCGGAGTTACGATGCGATGAACAATGCAAAAAAATATGTAGACTTAGGAAAATAACGAGGTCAACCCCTAGGGTTTCACTGTAGCACCGATCCGGATCAGGGCGCGCGCGCAGTTCGAGGTTCGCCGGGGAAGACCCTGTTCACCGGAGGAGCTTGGGCTCGCCGGACATGACGTGGGGAGGCGCGGTGGCCGGATCCGAGCGGAGGGGCGGCGTCGGGCGGTGGTGAGGGGCTCCGACGAGGGGCTGCGCGGCAAGGGCATCCGCGGCCGGGTGGCGCCAGGGGCGGCCAGGCGCGACGGCGGAGCAGCAAGATCC
>NC_057797.1:574024511-574052427 GCF_018294505.1 Triticum aestivum
GGGGCGGCGCAGATCTGGCCCGCGCGATCGGCAGGCAGGGCGGCTGCCGGCGGCGGGAGCGGCGATCTGGGCACGGGCAGCGCCACATGGCGAGCTGCGATTGGTCCGGGCGGGGCGGCGGACATGTCCGGCGCGGGCGCGAGGTGGGGATCTAGGGTTTCGGGAGGAAGGGGAAGGAGAAATTTCGGGGGGCCTTTAAATAGGCATAGAGGGAGCTAGGAGAGTCCAAATGAGGTGCGGTTTTCGGCCACGTGATCGTGATTGAACCCTCTAGATGATGTAGAGGGTTTTGGTGGGTTTTGGGACAAATAGGAGGGGTGTTGGGCTGCAACACACACGAGGCCTTTTCGGTCCCTCGGTTAACCGTTGGAGTATCAAACAAAGTTCAAATGATACGAAACTTGACAGGCGGTCTATCGGTAGTAAACCAAGGCCGCTTGGAAAGTCTCGGTCCAATCCGGAAATGTTTAATTCCCACACACGAAAGAAAGGTAGAAATGACCACCGGAGGAGAACGAAGCGCCGGAATGCAAAACGAACAACGGGGAAAATGCTCAAATGCATGAGATGAACACGTATGCAAATGCAATGCACATGAAGACATGATATGAGATGCATGACAACGACAACGACACATGGAGACAAAAACCCGAACCCGAGAAATAAAATAACTTAACGCTGGAAACGACAAGAGTTGGAGTACAAATTGGGTAAATCATATCCAGGGTGTTACAACACTCCACCACTACGAAAGGATCTCGTCCCGAGATCTAGGACTGAAAGAACGCCGGGTACTCAGAACGGAGGTGATCCTCGCGTTCCCAGGTAGCTTCACGGTCAGAATGGTGTGACCACTTGACGTTGAAGAATTTGATTGATTTGTTGCGAGTCTTGCGTTCAGTCTCTTCAAGAATAGCAATTGGGTGCTCACGATAAGAGAGATCTTCTTGGAGCTCAATTTTCTCGAAGTTGACGGTGCGGTCAGGAGTCTTGAAGAACTTTCGGAGCTGAGAGACATGGAACACATCATGAACATTTGCAAAGTTTGAAGGAAGCTCGAGTTGATAGGCGAGATCGCCTCTCTTGCTGACAATCTTGAAAGGTCCCACGTATCTGGGGGCAAGCTTCCCTTTGATACCGAAGCAATGAGTACCTTTCATAGGAGAGACGCGGAGGTAAACATGATCTCCGATCTCGAAAGCCAAATCACGGTGCTTACTATCATAGTAGCTCTTCTGACGGGATTGGGCTGCTTTGAGGTTATCTCGAATGACTTTGCAAATTTCCTCTGCCTCTGTGATTAAGTCATTACCCAAAAGCTGACGTTCACCGGTTTCAGACCAGTTGAGAGGGGTACGACACTTCCTGCCATACAAAATTCCAAATGGGGCCTTGCCCGAACTTGCTTGAAAACTGTTGTTGTAGGAGAATTCAGCATATGGAAGACAATCCTCCCACTTCATGCCGAAGGAGATCACACAAGCCCTGAGCATATCTTCCAGAATCTGGTTGACACGCTCGACTTGACTGCTAATTTGAGGATGGAAAGCTGTGCTGAAGCGGATGTTGGTGCCCATGGCCTTCTGAAAAGAATCCCAAAACTTGAAGGTAAAGATGCTGCCACGGTCTGAAGAGATCACTTGTGGAATACTATGCAGAGAGATAATTCGAGAGGTATAGAGTTCCGCCAATTGAGCTGCAGTGATTGACTCTTTGATAGGCAGAAAATGAGCCACTTTGGTGAGTTTGTCGATGACAACGAATATAGCATCATTGCCACGCTTGGACTCTGGAAACCCAGTCACGAAGTCCATTTCAATGTGGTCAAACTTCCATTCTGGAATGGCAAGAGGTTGGAGGAGACCAGTTGGCCTTTGGTGTTCTGCCTTCACTCTTCTGCAGACATCACACTCGTTCACGAATTGAGCAATCTCGCACTTCATTCGAGTCCACCAATAAGCCTACTTGAGGTCCTGATACATCTTCGTGCTCCCAGGGTGGATGGAGAGGAGAGAATTGTGAGCCTCGTTCATGATCACTTTACGGAGGTCACCTTTGGGTACAATAATACGATCCTCGAAGAAGAGAGTATCCTTGTCATCAAGGCGGTAGCACTTGTACTTGGGTTGACTCTTGGCAATCCCAATCTTCACCTTTTTCACCATAGCATCAAGAAGCTGAGCTTGGCGAATCTGGTCTTCCAAGGTAGGAGAGACTTGAAGGTTGGCGAGGAAACCTTGAGGAACAACTTGCAGATTAAGTTTGCAGAAAGCTTCACAAAGCTCGGGTTGATAAGGCTTGAGAATCAGACTGTTGCAATAAGCTTTCCTGCTCAATGCGTCAGCAATCACATTGGCCTTGCCTGGAGTATACTCGATACTCGGATTATACTCTTGAATCATTTCGACCCATCGAGTCTGCCTGAGGTTGAGATTAGGCTGAGTGAAGATGTACTTGAGACTCTTGTGGTCAGTGAAAATGTCCACTTTTCTTCCCGATAAGAGATGTCTCCAAGTCAAAAGAGCATGCACAACTGCCGCCAACTCGAGATCATGAGTGGGGTAGTTCTTCTCATTGGGCTTCAACTGGCGAGAGGTATAAGCAACTACTTTCTTCTCTTGCATCAATACTGCGCCAAGACCATGGAGAGAGAGGCATCACAAAAGACCTCGTACAGCTTGGATTCATCAGGCGGAGTCAGAACTTGAGCAGTGATCAATTTCTCTTTCAAAGTGTTGAAAGCAATGTCACACTCCGGAGACCAAACGTACTTGACGTGCTTCTGGAGAAGATTTGAGAGAGGCTTTGCGATCTTGGAAAAGTTTTCAACGAATCTTCGGCAATAACTTGCGAGACTGAGGAAGCTACGGAGTTGCTTCACATTTTGAGGAGGTTCCCAATTCACAATTGCAGACACCTTCTCAGGATTCACGGCAATGCCCTTGGCAGAGATGATATGACCAAGATAAAGAACCTCATCAAGCCAAAATTCGCACTTGGAGAACTTGGCGTAGAACTTGTGTTCCCTCAACTTATCGAGTACCAAACGCAAGTGCTTGGCATGATCTTCCTTGTTCTTCGAGAAAACCAGAATGTCGTCAAGATAGACCAAAACAAAGTCATTGGTGTAGGTGTTGAAGATGAAGTTCATCATGCAAGAGAACGTCGGAGGAGCGTTGACGAGGCCAAAAGACATGACAGTGTATTCATATGAACCATAGCTTGTCCTGAAAGCCGTCTTGGGAATATCTTGCTCACGGATTCGAATCTGATGATAACCCATACGGAGATCAAGCTTGGAGAATACTTGGGCACCTTTGAGTTGTTTGAACAGCTCGTTGATGTTGGGAAGTGGGTATTTGTTCTTGATGGTCTTCTTGTTCAATGGACGGTAATCAACACAAAGTCGGTCTGTTCCATCCTTCTTCTTCACAAAAAGAACACCACAACCCCACGGAGAAGAACTAGGCCGGATGAGACCCATTCTCTCTTGAATATCGAGTTGCTTCTTCATCTCCTTCAACTCTTCAGGTCCGAGCTTGGAAGGACGCTTGCATACAAGTTCCGTGCCGGGCTCAAGATCAATGACGAATTCAACTGGCCGGTGCGGAGGCATTCCTGGAAGCTCTTCTGGAAAGACGTCTTGATATTCGCAAACGACTGGAATTTGCGAGATAGCATCCAGTTCACCCTTCTCATTGAGAGAAAACAGATGGATGGTATTATCCCGAGCGGCAAAGACAATTACATCCTCAGACGAATGAGTTAATTGAATCTGTCTGGCTGCACAATCAAGCCGAGCCTTGTGCTTAGAAAGCCAATCCATCCCGAGAATAAGATCAATATCCGAGTTACCAAGAACCATTGGAGAAGCCAGAAACTTGAAATCACCCATCATGATAGAAATATCCGGAACCATCATACTAGAACTCAGACGCTTAGCCGAAGAGAAGACTTGCATAGCTCTAGGTAAAGCCTTAGTACTAAAATTGTTCTCCGATGCAAATGGGAATGACATGAAGGAATGCGATGCACTAGAGTCAAAAAGTACTTTAGCTGTAATATCATTAACAGGAAGGTTACCCATGATGACATCTGATGAATCCTCTGCCTGAGCTGCGTTCATCAAATTAACCTTGGCGTGCTTGGTGTTATGCTTCACCATAGCTGTACTTGCCGATCTGACAGGAGGAGGAGGAGGGAGAAGCCTCTGATTGAGACACTTGTTGGCATAGTGACCCTTCTGCTGGCACTTGTTGCACATGACCTCTGAAAGCGGACGGTGATACGGAGCACTCGATCTTGGAGCTTGAGACGAAGTCTTGTTCTGAAAGCCAGGGTTGGGTGGGTGGGAAGATCCACTGCCACCTTTGCTCTTCTGCTGATACGGCTGATGGAACGGAGGAGGAGGAAGCCAATACTTCTGCTGCTTGGCCACTTGAGTAGAGGAAGAAGGAGTAGCATCTCTAACTCGCTTCTTGGAAGCATCACACCTCAATTGAGCAGCCTCTTGCTTCAGTGTCATGTTATAGAACTCATCGTACCTCAAGGGCTCAAAGAGAACGAGAGCTAGCTGAATTTCTTCTCTGAGACCACCCCTGAACTGGTATATCATGTTCTTCTCATCAGGGACGTCCTACTTAGCAAAGTGGGCGAGCTTCTGAAACAACTTGTTGTAGTCATAGACAGACAAAGAGCCTTGCTTCAGGTTGCGGAATTCCTCACGCTTGCTTTCAACCACGCTCTGAGGGATATGATGAGCTCTGAAATCTTGATGGAATTCATCCCAGGTAATAGCACGTCCACCTCTGGAATCCTTGTACTGCTGAAACCATTCTGCAGCTTGGTCTTTGAGTTGGAAGGAAGCGAACTTGACGAAGTCCTCCGGCCTGACGTTACTGCACTCAAAATGCTTGCATAGATCCACAAGCCAATCGTCAGCATCGGTTGCCTCAACACAATTGCTGAAAGTCTTTGTCCCGTTAGCAAGGAACTGGTTGAGTGTAGCAAAGTGATTCTGATTGTTGCCTTGGTTCCCTTGATTGCCTTGATTGCGCTCTTGAAGAATTTGCATGATCAACTGTGTGTTTGCATTGGTTGCGGCCATCACAGCTTGCCATGCCTCCGGAGGAGGTGGAGGTGGTGGCGGATCTTGATTCTGATTCTGATTGGTGCTCTTAGCGGGAGCCATCCTGAAGAGGTTGACCACCGTTAGCACATAGAAAGATAAAATGAAGCTGAATCCAACGGAATGAAAATTGCAACATATAGTCTTCACATCCGAACAAAATGAACGAATGCATTCCTCTCGAAATGGTCACATATCCATAAATTGAGAAACCACTTAGAATTTAAGTAGAGAAATAAATCAACAAGGTACGGATCAAGAACGAATAATCGGTAAGAAATCCCAATCTCAAACCAAATATCCATGGAAGAAGAACTAGAGCTACGAGAATTCCCACCTATGAAACTCCCGAACCTTTCCGGTTATGCAATCAGGTGTTGGGGATACAGGGGAAGCATAATATCTCACCCAAATCTAGCAAATCCTACATCCAGCTGTATCCATCCTTCAACACATAACCGAGAAAAACTTCGGAAACCATCTACCTCAACCTTCGAAAAGCATCCGTTATACAAGTTATGGCGATACTCCCGAACTCCCGCCCCAGTTCTGGGTGGCGTCGAGGTTATCTCACCAACGAACTACATAAAAGAGATTTTCGATGTCGGCGTACTAAACTCAGGTATTCCAGAACTGCAACGATAAAATTATGACGACAACACCTCAGAGCTCAACTCCCCGGGACACTTCCACAAAACCCCTGACAGGAGGCACCAAGACAATGTTCTCATCATAAAACCATCGGAACGATTCCAAGATACCCGCGTGATCCTAAATTTTTTTTTAGTGAAATTTGAGAAGAGAAGAGTCAAAACTCCACGTCTGGATGCCTTACCAGAGCGATGAGGAGACTGGGAAGTAAAAAGAATTCCTAAACTCTCCGATATATAATTCCTAAATGACTCAAAACATTTTTCTAGACACAACTCGGCCGCTAATAACGATCAAGCAATGGGGCTCCTAAGGTTGGGGAAGGCTCTGATACCAACTTGTAACACCTTCGATGCGACTATATCTCCCACGTGTCGAGGCACGATTTAGAGGCATAATCGCATTGAAGGCATATGTCGCAAGTTAGGCAATCTTCACAACATCCCATGTAATATATATATAATAAAAGGGGAGATAACATAGTTAGCTTACACTCGCCACATCAATCAAGTACATAAATAACATTACATCATCCAAACACTCATGGCCCGACTACGGCGCCAAAATAAAAGATTGTTGGAAATATGCCCTAGAGGCAATAATAAATTGGTTATTATTATATTTCCTTGTTCATGATAATCGTTTATTATCCATGCTAGAATTGTATTGATAGGAAACTCAGATACATGTGTGGATACATAGACAACACCATGTCCCTAGTAAGCCTCTAGTTGACTAGCTCGTTGATCAATAGATGGTTACGGTTTCCTGACCATGGACATTGGATGTCGTTGATAACGGGATCACATCATTAGGAGAATGATGTGATGGACAAGACCCAATCCTAAGCATAGCACTAGATCGTGTAGTTTGTATGCTAAAGCTTTTCTAATGTCAAGTATCATTTCCTTAGACCATGAGATTGTGCAACTCCCGGATACCGTAGGAGTGCTTTGGGTGTGCCAAACGTCACAACGTAACTGGGTGGCTATAAAGGTACACTACGGGTATCTCCGAAAGTGTCTGTTGGGTTGGCACGAATCGAGACTGGGATTTGTCACTCCGTGTGACGGAGAGGTATCTCTGGACCCACTCGGTAGGATATCATCATAATGTGCACAATGTGATCAAAGGAGTTGATCACGGGATGATGTGTTACGAAACAAGTAAAGAGACTTGCCGGTAACGAGATTGAACAAGGTATCGGGATACCGACGATTGAATCTCGGGCAAGTATCGTACCGATAGACAAAGGGAATTGTATACGGGATTGATTAAGTCCTTGACATCGTGGTTCATCCGATGAGATCATCGTGGAACATGTGGGAGCCAACATGGGTATCCAGATCCCGCTGTTGGTTATTGACCGGAGAACGTCTCGGTCATGTCTGCATGTCTCCCGAACCCGTAGGGTCTACACACTTAAGGTTCGATGACGCTAGGGTTATAAAGGAAGTTTGTATGTGGTTACCGAATGTTGTTCGGAGTCCCGGATGAGATCCCGGACGTCATGAGGAGTTCCGGAATGGTCCGGAGGTAAATATTTATATATGGGAAGTCCTGTTTTGGTCACCGGAAAGGTTTCGGGGTTTATCGGTAATGTACCGGGACCATCGGAGGGGTCCGGGGGTCCACCGGGGGGGGGCATGGGCCCCAGAGGCATACATGGGTCAAGTGTGAGAAGGCACCAACCCCTAGGTGGGCTGGGGCGCCTCCCACTAAGGCCCATGCGCCTAGAAGGGGAGAGGGGGCAAACCCTAAGGGCAGATGGGCCCTAAGGCCCATACTCCCTGCGCCTCCCTCTCCTCCCCCCTTGTGGCCGCCACCCATAGATGGGTTTGGAGCTGCCGCCCCTCTAGGGGTGGGAACCCTAGAGGGGGCGCACCCTCCTCCCCTTCCCCTATATATATGAGGCCTAGGGGCTGCCCAATACACGCGATCTAGTCTCTGCCTGTTGGTGCAGCCCTCCCTCTCTTTCTCCTCATATCTCGCGGTGCTTGGCGAAGCCCTGCAGGATTGCCACGCTCCTCCATCACCACCACGCCGTTGTGCTTCTGCTAGATGGAGTCTTCCTCAACCTCTCCCTCTCTCCTTGCTGGATCAAGGCATGGGATACATCACCGGGCTGTACGTGTGTTGAACGCGGAGGTGCCGTCCGTTCGGCACTAGGATCATCGGTGATTTGGATCACGACGAGTACGACTCCATCAACCCCGTTCTCTTGAACGCTTCCGCTTAGCGATCTACAAGGGTATGTAGATGCACTCTCCTTCCCCTCGTTGCTGGTTTCTCCATAGATAGATCTTGGTGACACGTAGGAAAATTTTGAATTTCTGCTACATTCCCCATCAGTGGCATCATGAGCTAGGTCTATTGCGTAGATTCTATGCACAAGTAGAACACAAAGTAGTTGTGGGTGTTGATTTTGTTCAATATGCTTGCCGTTACTAGTCTTATCTTGATTCGGCGGCATCGTGGGATGAAGCGGCCCGGACCGACCTTACACGTACTCTTACGTGAGACTGGTTCCACCGACAAACATGCACTAGTTGCATAAGGTGGCTGGCGGGTGTCTGTCTCTCCCACTTTAGTCAGATCGGATTCGATGAAAAGGGTCCTTATGAAGGGTAAATAGCAATTGGCATATCACGTTGTGGTTTTTGCGTAGGTAAGAAACGTTCTTGCTAGAAACCCATAGCAGCCACGTAAAACATGCAAAAAAAAATTAGAGGACGTCTAACTTGTTTTTGCAGGGTATGCTATGTGATGTGATATGGCCAAAAGGATGTGATGAATGATATATGTGATGTATGAGATTGATCATGTTCTTGTAATAGGAATCACGACTTGCATGTCGATGAGTATGACAACCGGCAGGAGCCATAGGAGTTGTCCTAATTTATTTATGACCTGCGTGTCAACATAAACGTCATGTAATTACTTTACTTTATTGCTAACCGTTAGCTGTAGTAGTAGAAGTAATAGTTGGCGAGGCAACTTCATGGAGACACGATGATGGAGATCATGATGATGGAGATCATGGTGTCATGCCGGTGACAAGATGATCATGGAGCCCCAAGATGGAGATCAAAGGAGCTATATGATATTGGCCATATCATGTCACTATTATTTGATTGCATGTGATGTTTATCATGTTTATACATCTTATTTGCTTAGAACGGCGGTAGTAAATAAGATGATCCCTCTTTAAAATTTCAAGAAAGTGTTCCCCCTAACTGTGCACCATTGTGACAGTTCGTTGTTTCAAAGCACCACGTGATGATCGGGTGTTTGATTCTAACGTTCACATACAACGGGTGTAAGACAGATTTACACACGCAAAACACTTAGGTTGACTTGACGAGCCTAGCATGTGTATAGACATGGCCTCGGAACACAGAAGACTGAAAGGTCGAGCATGAGTCGTATAGAAGATACGATCAACATGAAGATGTTCACCGACGTTGACTAGTCCGTCTCACGTGATGATCGAACACGGCCTAGTTGACTCGGATCATGTAATCACTTAGATGACTAGAGGGATGTCTATCTGAGTGGGAGTTCATAAGATGAACTTAATTATCCTGAACATAGTCAAAAGGTTTTGCAAATTATGTCATAGCTCACGCTTTAGTTCTACTGTTTAGATATGTTCCTAGAGAAAAATTAGTTGAAAGTTGATAGTAGCAATTATGCGGACTAGGTCCGTAAACTGAGGATTGTCCTCATTGCTTCTTAGAAGGCTTATGTCCTTAATGCACCGCTCAGTGTGCTGAACCTCGAACGTTGTCTGTGGATGTTGCGAACATCTGACATACACGTTTTGATAACTACGTGATAGTTCAGTTAAACGGTTTAGAGTTGAGGCACCAAAGACGTTTTGAAACGTCGCGAAACATATGAGATGTTTCGAGGGCTGAAATTGGGATTTCAGGCTCGTGCCCACGTCAAGATGTATAAGACCTCCGATGATTTTCTTAGCCTGCAAACTAAGGGAGGAAAGCTCAATTGTTGAGCTTGTGCTCAGATTGTCTAAGTACAATAATCGCTTGAATCGAGTGGGAGTTGATCTTCCAGATGAAATAGTGATGGTTCTCCGAAGTCATTACCACCAAGCTGCTAGAGCTTCGTGATGAACTATGATATATCAGGGACATATATGATGATCCTTGAGATATTCGCGATGTTTGACACCGCGAAAGTAGAAACCAAGAAGGAGCATCAATTGTTGATGGTTGGTGAAACCACTAGTTTCAAGAAGGGCAAGGGAACAAAGGGATACTTCATGAAACGGCAATTCAACTGCTGCTCTAGTGAAGAAACCCAAGGTTGAACCCAAACCCGAGACTAAGTGCTTCTGTAATAAAGGGAACAGCCACTGGAGCAGAATTACCCTAGATACTTGGTAGATAAGAAGGCTGGCAAGGTCGATAGAAGTATATTGGATGTATTATGTTAATGTGTACTTTACTAGTACTCCTAGTAGCACCAGGGTATTAGATACCGGTTCGGTTGCTAAGTATTAGTAACTCGAAATAAAAGCTACGGAATAAACGGAGACTAGCTAAAGGTGAGCTGACGATATGTGTTGGAAGTGTTTCCAATGTTGATATGATCAAGCATCGCACGCTCCCTCTACCATCGAGTTTGGTGTTTGCGTTGAGCATAGACATGATTGGATTATGTCTATCGCAATACGGTTATTCATTTAAGGAGAATAACGATTACTCTATTTATTTGAATAATACCTTCAATGGTCTTGCACCTAAAATGAATGGTTTATTGAATCTCGATCGTAGTAATACACATGTTCATGCCAAAAGATAGTAATGATAGTACCACCTACTTGTGGCACTGCCACGTAAGTCATATCGGTATAAAACGCATGAAGAAGCTCCATGTTGATGGATCTTTCGGCTCACTTGTTTTTGAAAGGTTTGAGACATGCGAACCATGTCTATTGGTGTATATGCATGAAGAAACTCCATGCAAATGGACCATTTGGACTCACTTGATTTTGAATCACTTGAGACATGCAAATCATACCACATGGGCAAGATGACTAAAAGCCTCGTTTTCAGTAAAATGGAACTAGAAAGCAACTTGTTGGAAGTAATACATTTTGATGTGTGCAATCCAATAAGTGCTGAGGAATGTAGTGGATACCGTTATGTTCTTACTTCACAGATGATTTGAGTAGATGTTGAGTATATTTACTTGATGAATCACGAGTCTGAATTATTCAAAGGTTCAAGTAATTTCAGGGTGAAGTTGAAAGATCGTCGTGACAAGAGGATAAAATATCTATGATATGATCATAGAGATGAATATCTGAATTACGAGTTTGGCACAGAATTAAGACATTGTGGAAATCGTTTCACAACTAATACAGCCTGGAACACCATAGTGTGATGGTGTGTCCGTACATCATAACTGCACCCTATTGGATATGATGCATACCATGATGTCTCTTATCGAATTACCACGATAGTTCATGGGTTAGGCATTAGAGACAACCACATTCACTTTAAATAGGGCACCACGTAATTCCGATGAGATGACACCGTATGAACTGTGGTTTAGAGAAACCTAAGCTGTCATTTCTTAAAAGTGTGGGGCTGTGACGCTTATGTGAAAAAGTTTCAGGCTGATAAGCTCGAACCCAAAGCGGATAAATGCATCTTCATAGGACACCCAAAACAGTTGGGTATACCTCCTGTCTCAGATCCGAAAGCAATAAGGGACTGTTTCTAGAATTGGGTCCTTTCTCGAGAAAAGTTTCTCTCGAAGGAATTGAGTGGGAGGATGGTGGAGACTTGATGAGGTTATTGAACCGTCACTTCAACTAGTGTATAGCAGGGCACAAAGAGTTGTTCCTGTGGCACCTACACCAATTGAAGTGGAAGCTTATGATAGTGATCATGAAACTTCAGATCAAGTCACTACCAAACCTCGTGGGATGACAAGGATGCGTACTACTTCAGAGTGGTACGTAATCCTGTCTTGGAAGTCATGTTGCTAGACAACAATGAACCTACGAGCTATGGAGAAGCGATGGTGGGCCCGGATTCTGATAAATGGCTCGAGGCCCTAAAATCCGAGAGAGGATCCATGTATGAAAACAAAGTGTAGACTTTGGAAGAACTACTTGATGGTCGTAAGGCTGTTGAGCACAGATGGATTTTAAAAGGAAAACGAACAATGATGGTAAATGTCACCATTAAGAAAGCTCGACTTGTCGTTAAGATGTTTCCTGACAAGTTCAAGGAGTTGACTACGATGAGACTTTCTGTCACATCCCTAGCTTCTGGCATTGCTCTAGGTTAGCTTCATGTGTGCATCATGTCTATATTTTTGAAACTTGAATTGAGGAATATTGGAAGCCTCAAAACCCTAAATAAAAGAGGGGCAAAAACCCTAGAAATCTCATTCATTGCTCCAAAGTGCTCCTCTTAAATGTTTGATAATTTTTGGTAAGGGTTCTGGTCCCAACCAAAATATTGAACATTTTTAAGGATTTATTTTTGGGACTTTGAATTTAAATCACTAGCTATTTGAATTTGAATTATATTCATATAATTAGAATATAATTTAAATACCCCTGAAATATTTTATAAGCTTTTGGAAAAGTCCATCTAGCAATATAAAATATTCAGAGGAGTTTTTGGCATTGTTTGAATTATTTTTGAAATTCAAAACAATGGCAAAAGAATTAAATAAAAACAAAACAGAACAGAAAAATATAAAATAGAATTTACCTAGACCTTACCTGGCAGCCACCCACAGCCCAACACTGTGCAGCCCACCTGCGTAGGCCCAGCCCACCTCCTTCCCCCCTTGTCCTCTTCCTCCTCTGCCAGGAGGACGAACAGAGGCGAGGCGTGGCGCGCGCCGACGCTGCCTCGGCCACCTCCTGCTTCCCCCTGGCCACCTCCTGGTTCCTCTCGTCGCCCTGGACTCCGTCCGCAACGCCACGCAGCCCCTGGCCCTTCTCACTCCCTCTGGACCGCTCCCCCCTCCCCTGGCTCTCTCTTTCCCTCTCTTCCTGTGATCCCCGAGCGCACCGCAGCACGCCGCCAAGCACCACCGCGGCCACCGCCTTCCCCACGCCTCTCCGACGCGCCCCCGAGCTCCGCCGTGACGTTCCCGTCCCTACCACGGAGCCACAAGACGCCGGACGCCCTGGAGCGCCGTCACCGACGCCATCTTCTACCTCTGCACCGACGGCCGTCGTCGCTTGATTCGCCGGCCACAGAGCGTCCCCGGCCTCGCCCCCGCGCTCGTTGGACTCGCGGTGAGCCACTGGACCGTTCCCCTCTTCTTCCCATGCCGTTGGGCCGCTCTAGCCATTGCTTCCGCCGGAGCCGAGACGCTCCGCCGCACGGACTCGTCGCCGGCGAAATCCCGGTGACCATTTGGTCACGGTCGTGCACCGTTGCGCTAGCCGTGACCCGTAGAGCCCCTCCAGCGCCTCAGCTCCCTCGTTTGTGAGCTGCAGCGCCAGTCCCGCGAACCCCCGAGCTCCGGCCACCGCCTCGGGCTTCATTCCGGCGAACCCCGGCCACCCCCGCACCTCCCGTTGGTCCCCCTAGATGCGCACGGGCACGGGCTACCTCCTGGTGCCCTTGGCGCGTCGATCCGTCGCCTCTGGCGTAACTCCGGCGAGCCACCGCCGCTCTGGGTCGTCGCCGTCGTCCAACCACCGGCAAATCCGACGTGGCGGGTCATTAGGGCCTAACCACCCCGCTAACCCAGGCCTAGGGCCACTGACAGGTGGGCCCTACCCTTTAATTAACCGGCTAACCATTTAGTTAGGTCAATTAAACTCTGTTAAATCACTGTGCAGCTGACATGTGGGTCCCATAGGTCAGATTTGACCTGGACAACGTCGTTGACTTGCTGACGTCACTGTGAAGTCATGCTGACGCAGTAAATTCATTTCTGGATTTATTATTATTCAGGAAATTACAGAAAATGCCTAAAACTTCAATAAATCATAGAAACTTAACCGTAACTCCAAATTAAATAATTTATATATGAAAAATTATCAGAAAAATTCAAGGAATCCATCTGTACCATTTTCATGCATGTTAGAACAACTTATAGGTGCTGTTTAGCACAAATCAATTAAATGGCATTTGAACAATCACATATGGAGTTTAAATTTGAATCTTGTATTCAAACCAACTTCATTTAATCTGTTGCTAGTTGCATTAGCTCAAAACACATTCATTTTGCCATGTCATGATCATGCATCATATTGTGCATTGCATTGATTGTGTTCCTTTCTGTGTTGCCGGTATTTGTCCCCTCTTGATAGACGTGATACCGATGATGTGATCGTTAACACTGATGAAGACTCAATGTTATCTTCAGAAGTGCCAGGCAAGCAAAACCCCCTTGTTCATTCCGATAAAATCCCACTCTCTCGCTCCTGCTCTCTTTTACTGCATTAGGACAACAACGACATATTTGTTACTTGCTGCGGTAGCTGAACCCCTTTATCCTTTGCATGACCTATCATTGCCACAGTAAATAGATGAAACCCACTAGCATGAGTAGGAGTTGTTTGAGCCCTGATGTGCCTACTCATTCATGCTTGTTGTCATGCCTGCTATTGCTTAGAGTTGAGTCAGGTCTGATTCATCGGGGATGAATCAGAGGCGTGTGAACATGTCCCAATGTGTGTGAGCTAAGTGTGTGAACACGATTTGGTAAAGGTAGCGGTGAGAGGCCATGTAGGAGTACATGGTGGGTTGTCTCATTGCAGCCGTCCTCAGGAACTGAGTTCTGTGTTTGTGATCCATGACCAGCTACTACCACACATTAGAATGCTTAAGTGCCCCTCTCGACTTATTAATCAACATGATCTCTGTCCAGGAGTTGCAACTAGTTTCTGGTGTTTGTAGGTAGTGTTAGTAGTCTACCAAGTGGCACCCGGTACAGGTGGGCTTGGGACAGACTAGGCACAGTGGCCCGGTGTACCAAGTGGCACCCGGTTGGTGGGCTTGGGAACCCTGCACACATCATTTGGGGCCGTAAGCGACACCCCGGCCGGATCTCCTTGCGGATGGAACCTGAATAGGCGATAAACCTGGACTAGAGACTTGTTCGGTTAGTCAGGTCGTGGCCGACTCCCTCGCCCGGCTTCCGCTTGAAAGTTGCCGAGGTACATGACGTGTACAGGGAGGTAAGTGGCGAGAGCGTGTGTGAAGAAGTACACCCCTGCAGGGTTATCATCATCTATTCGAATAGCCGGATTCCTCGGATATGGAAACGTGGACCCCTTATATCAGTTCATAGACAAGTGAAAGTGGATACTCTAAAATACGCAAGATAAGCATGAGTGCTATGGATGGCGTTCTCGTAGGGAGACGGGAGCGGATCCATAGTGGTGTATTGATATGGTGAATATGTGGACTCGTGTGCGCCACCTCCAAAGAGTTACTTGCAGTCGTAGTTCAGGATAGCCACCGAGTCAAAGCTGGCTTGCTGCAGTCAAACTCCACCATCCCCTTTGTTGATAATGATGCATGTGTAGATAGATCTGATGTAAGTCTTGCTGGGTACATTTGTACTCACGTTTGCCTATTTTATGTTTTTGCAGAGAGACTTCAGTCTCACTAGTAGTTCCGCTTGGACTTCGACGTTTAGCTTGATACCTCAGCTACGATCTTGTGCCCTCGGCAGGATCTGGTAGATAGTCAGGCTTCTCAGCCTTTTTTCATTTATAGATGTCTGTACCCAGACATGATAGCTTCCGCTTGTGCTTGACTTGTATGCTCTGATTGTTGGGTCATGAGACCCATGTTTGTAATATCTCGCTCCTCGGAGCCTATTGAATAAACACTTGAGTCGTAGAGTCATTTTGTGATGCCATGTTGTATTGCACATATCGAGCATATTGTGTGTATGTTATTGAAATGCTTGGTATGTGTGGGATCTGACTATCTAGTTGTTTATCTTTAGTAGCCTCTCTTACCGGGAAATGTCTCCTAGTGTTTCCACCGAGCCATGGTAGCTTGCTACTGCTCCGGAACACTTAGGCTGGCCGGCATGTGTCCTTCTTCGTTCCTGTGTCTGTCCCTTCGGGGAAATGTCACGCGATGAATACCGGAGTCCTGTTAGCCCAGTGCTACAGCCTGGATTCACTCGTTGATGACCGACACGTTTGATGCTGGGTCATGGATGCCTGTCCCTGTAAGTTAGTGCCACTTTGGGTTTACGACTAGCCATGTCAGCCCGGGCTCCTTATCATATGGATGCTAGCGACACTGTCATATACGTGTGCCAAAAGGCGCAAACGGTCCCGGGTAAAGGTAAGGCGACACCCGTGGGAATACCGTGCGTGAGGCCGCAAAGTGATATGAAGTGTTACATGCTAGATCTATGTGGCATTGAGTCGGGGTCCTGACAGCGTTGGTATCAGAGCTTGACTGCCTGTAGGATTACCAAGCCAAACTGGTCGAAGTTGAGTCTAGAAATTCTTTAGTTATATAAGGGAATTGATTGTGGGATGGAACGTAAGGCTCTTTTTACTCCTTATACCTTATGCCTTCTGATCTGAGTCATCTTATCTCTCCTACGGGGATTAAGAACTAGGCTATCTCTTCTTTCTATCAGGATCACGTGTTACTAATCCGTAGACTTATAAGATTGTTGGATTTAAGCTTGAGTTCAGTTTCTACTATCTTCTGTATGTTAACTGTTGATCTCGAAACCTTGATATTGTGTTTCTGAGTGGTTATGCCACCATTTTTGTGAATGTCTCAAATCTTTTCTGAGCATTTACAGCCGTTATACTGTCCGAGTCATCCCAGGTTTCTAAATAGTCGGATGCATTTGCAAATTCCTTCCTCCTGTTTCTGATGTGCCTTTGGTCAGATTAATCACACAAATCAGTGAGTTGAGGTACTTTATTGCCTTGACATATATGTTGGAGCTAGTATTATGACCCTAGGTGTCTTAGGGGATCATCTAGTAATTTAGCCATGATTTGTGCTCCCAGTGTGATGATTCTGGCCATCATTCTCGAAAGCATTCCGTGATGCTACTTAGTAGTAGGTATTCTATTCCTGGGTTCTTGAACCCGAGATTCACTCTACTTACTTCATGTTGATAGTAATTGCTAGCGCCTTTAGGATATTAGTAACCTTTGCGATAGTCCTTGAAGTCCGTGGTATCTTCTTCTTCCAGATACCATGAACTACTTATGGCAGAAGTCCCTCGTTGAACTGAAATATCACAACAGGATTATTCTTGAGGAGTTCTCCATTCATAAATCGTGACTCTGCCAGTTCTACCTTTCTGCATGGGTTATCAGGAAGAAATATGTTTAACTTGGTTCGACATACTAATCTATGCATCCACAACTCAGAAAATTATATGTTCCTTTGAGTTGTTCTCTTTAGTTGCATTCTGACCCTCGTCTATCAATTGATAGTCAAGAGTATGCGTGCGTTCGTTTATCGATGTCTATTACTCTTGTGGTCCGTCAAGCCATTCTATCGCAGAATGACTAGGAGAAACAAACTCCAGTACCTCATCCATATCTAGGATTGGGTCAAAGTAGTTGTATTCCGCAGATCAAATGCCAATCCAGTTTTTGGTTTTGTTCTACCTTGGAGTATTACCCCCTTTATGTCAGAATTGTCATGAGAACTGCACCAACTCTCATGAATTTTGACGTAGTGATACTTCTCACCATCATTAGTCATTCCTCGGTCCTCGTGTTGATGCAACCAGAATACCGACAAAGGAATTGTGATGTGTGAAATCAATACTCCCAGCAACCTCGTTGCTTGGTAGTTAAATGGACGATAACCTCATTCTTAGCGTGTTGGTTTTTGAATCATCCTTCTAAGACTGATCATGCTACCTAGTCCTTATTTCGGTGCACCCCTCGATTGATGAGTTAGGATCTTGTCAAGTCCTCACTCATTTGATCATATCGTCTTGCCCTCAAAAGCGAGATTGTTCTCGAGCTTAGTAACATACCGGTGGTTCATGATTTTCTGAATATCTTCTCGGAAGTATCACCAGGTCGTCACCTGACCGTTATGTTGAGCTCGTGATCAAGTTGGTTTCTTGTGAACCACCTTCTCTCCAAGAATCGGTGTTAGATATCCCTGAGCTAGTTGGTTAAGCTAGACAACAACTTGGAGAGTTGGAGGATAAAAGCTTGTCTGACTTAGTTCGTTCCAAAGGGATAATCTTGTGTAGTGTGTGTTGAAGAAAGATGATATCTTCATCGATTGGTCCCTGTGATCAGTTGCTGGACCTATTGTCTTATCAATCCTTTGATTTGAGTGTGGGCTATCGTCAAATCAAATCAGTACCAATGATGCTCGTAATGTTGTCTTATTCGTGGTTGATCCCTCGAGCATACACCATTACATCTTTGGCCTGACCAATGCTATCACTTGTTCACTTAACTATGGAATTCCTTTTAAAGGGAAACTCGGAAGAATTGTTGTTGAGCCCATTGACAACATCCTTATCTCCTCCATGATTTTGTTGAACATTAAGCTAGTGTTGGAAACTTTTGAAGGCATTTGTTCATGCTAGCTCATGAAGCATATGTTTGGATGAAGGTAGTGACTTCCCTTAATTCATGTGCATCTGATGCAAGTTGCCGCCGTGGATTCGAGAAAGTCAATGTTGTTTCCTTTGGAATCATCCCAAATCAGTCATGCATACGTGCGAAAGTATTCTGTGGTTCGGAGACTTGCAACCTCCATTCTATATGTGCTCCGTAGCACCCCAAGCCACTGACTGATTTGTTCGAGAATAGGAGTTAAGTGTTAATCCATGGTAATGCACAAGACTCCGATACCCTCGTTGATGGTTCCCCCTCCTGAACTCGGTAGTGTTTTATTGTAAGACTACCATGAGGGCATGCTTGTCTGGGACAACGTGTTCACATGTTTGTAGCAGAACCAGCTCATGTTTTGGAGCTTGCTATCGTAGTTCATCTCCCGAGAATCCCGCAACGTCATCTCATCGATTTGTGTTGCAAACTTTCTTTTTTCTTCCTAGACTCGATGAGTCTGGAATATCCTGACACCAACCAGATCTGAATCTCAGGCAGATATGATGGTTGGAATATTTCCCAAGAATTATAATATTGGTCGCGCGATAACCGGTAAAGTGGATGTCGTGGCCAACACACCCAGCCGGAAGACCTGTTATTATAATATCTTGATTGATGAAGTTGGCCACCCCCCCATAAGGATTTCGTAGGATTTACCTCCGTAACTGTTCCTTATGGATTCTATTGCTCCCGAAGTCCGACCTTTTTACTTGATGTTCTAGATATCAAACCATATCTATGGGTGGATTACGCTAGCACATCAAGGAGAACATTAGAAGCGGAGTGCTAAATGTCTCTCGGTCAATCATCCAGATTTTATTTGCTTGGCCTCGTTAAGGTGAAATCTAAGAAAGTGTTATCCTCCTTCGCATCTGCATCGTCCATCGCTATTCATCATGGTAGTATGTTGTGTTGTCAGCACCCTTGACGCGGTTGTTGATAAAACCTTGATGATTGTGGAAATGCTCAAGTTCTTGAGAGCACGCACAAGCGCTAGGTGTTATCATCGGCACTAACTGGGTTTGCTCTCAGTTTCCTCGGCAATGCTATGACCTTTTCAAACAGTGAATTCACTCTCTATTGTTGGGTTCTTCCCCAGTTACCAGAATCATTCCCAACATTTGCATTTTGTTCCCAGACTGCACCGTCAATGTGCCATTCTACCATGGGTCTCTTCCATTTCTGATGATAAGCAAATTCATCCATTACGTTGTCTTCAACAAGGTAATCCGCATCATCCTAGTCCGAGTATGCCATTCTACCAACCCCGCCAATCGATTGCTGAGATTTGCCTTAGGCTGTTATAGAGAGTCTCAATGATCTCTATATCAAAGGTAATTCTTTTTGCCACCTAAGGTAATAATCTACGAATCACCCTCCTCCAGGATGTTTCGTCGTGGCAACTCAACTCCTCGCTACGTTGACAATCGTTTACCACCTTCTTAGGTGCGGAATTGTTGTCTACCTAGTGAACCTTCGTCATCCGTTTCTTTCCACCCCTCTTGATGTGTATCCCGTGTCTCAACGCGAGAGATGGTCCTATGTCTCATTCCGTGAGTTGTTCGATCTTCGAGAAGATCGACCCCTCTAGAGTCTCCTTCTTCCCTCCATGTCATGTTGGCAGGATTTCTCAGAGCAAGACTTGAAGACAATGATGGTGATCGAATCAACGTTCAACTGAAGTGCACCCTGGATCGTGAAGATTGTACTAGTTTGCGTTTCCCCTTCATCCTACCCTACGCTTGAATCTCGAGACGAGATTCTTGTTTAGTGGGGGTGAGTTGTCACATCCCTAGCTTCTGGCATTGCTCTAGGTTAGCTTCATGTGTGCATCATGTCTATATTTTTGAAACTTGAATTGAGGAATATTGGAAGCCTCAAAACCCTAAATAAAAGAGGGGCAAAAACCCTAGAAATCTCATTCATTGCTCCAAAGTGCTCCTCTTAAATGTTTGATAATTTTTGGTAAGGGTTCTGGTCCCAACCAAAATATTGCACATTTTTAAGGATTTATTTTTGGGACGTTGAATTTAAATCACTAGCTATTTGAATTTGAATTATATTCATATAATTAGAATATAATTTAAATACCCCTGAAATATTTTATAAGCTTTTGGAAAAGTCCATCTAGCAATATAAAATATTCAGAGGAGTTTTTGGCATTGTTTGAATTATTTTTGAAATTCAAAACAGTGGCAAAAGAATTAAATAAAAACAAAACAGAACAGAAAAATATAAAATAGAATTTACCTAGACCTTACCTGGCAGCCACCCACAGCCCAACACTGTGCAGCCCACCTGCGCAGGCCCAACCCACCTCCTTCCCCCCTTGTCCTCTTCCTCCTCTGCCAGGAGGACGAACAGAGGCGAGGCGTGGCACGCGCCGACGCTGCCTCGGCCACCTCCTGCTTCCCCCTGGCCACCTCCTGCTTCCTCTCGTCGCCCTGGACTCCGTCCGCAACGCCACGCAGCCCCTGGCCCTTCTCACTCCCTCTGGACCGCTCCCCCCTCCCCTGGCTCTCTCTTTCCCTCTCTTCCTGTGATCCCCGAGCGCACCGCAGCACGCCGCCAAGCACCACCGCGGCCACCGCCTTCCCCACGCCTCTCCGACGCGCCCCCGAGCTCCGCCGTGACGTTCCCGTCCCTACCACGGAGCCACAAGACGCCGGACGCCCTGGAGCGCCGTCACCGACGCCATCTTCTACCTCTGCACCGACGGCCGTCGTCGCTTGATTCGCCGGCCACAGAGCGTCCCCGGCCTCGCCCCCGCGCTCGTTGGACTCGCGGTGAGCCACTGAACCGTTCCCCTCTTCTTCCCATGCCGTTGGGCCGCTCTAGCCATTGCTTCCGCCGGAGCCGAGACGCTCCGCCGCACGGACTCGTCGCCGGCGAAATCCCGGTGACCATTTGGTCACGGGCGTGCACCGTTGCGCTAGCCGTGACCCGTAGAGCCCCTCCAGCGCCTCAGCTCCCTCGTCTGTGAGCTGCAGCGCTAGTCCCGCGAACCCCCGAGCTCCGGCCGCCGCCTCGGGCTTCATTCCGGCGAACCCCGGCCACCCCCGCACCTCCCGTTGGTCCCCCTAGATGCGCACGGGCACGGGCTACCTCCTGGTGCCCTTGGCGCGTCGATCCGTCGCCTCTGGCGTAACTCCGGCGAGCCACCGCCGCTCTGGGTCGTCGCCGTCGTCCAACCACCGGCAAATCCGACGTGGCGGGTCATTAGGGCCTAACCACCCCGCTAACCCAGGCCTAGGGCCACTGACAGGTGGGCCCTACCCTTTAATTAACCGGCTAACCATTTAGTTAAGTCAATTAAACTCTGTTAAATCACTGTGCAGCTGACATGTGGGTCCCATAGGTCAGATTTGACCTGGACAACGTCGTTGACTTGCTGACGTCACTGTGAAGTCATGCTGACGCAGTAAATTCATTTCTGGATTTATTATTATTCAGGAAATTACAGAAAATGCCTAAAACTTCAATAAATCATAGAAAATTAACCGTAACTCCAAATTAAATAATTTATATATGAAAAATTATCAGAAAAATTCAAGGAATCCATCTGTACCATTTTCATGCATGTTAGAACAACTTATAGGTGCTGTTTAGCACAAATCAATTAAATGGCATTTGAACAATCACATATGGAGTTTAAATTTGAATCTTGTATTCAAACCAACTTCATTTAATCTGTTGCTAGTTGCATTAGCTCAAAACACATTCATTTTGCCATGTCATGATCATGCATCATATTGTGCATTGCATTGATTGTGTTCCTTTCTGTGTTGCCGGTATTTGTCCCCTCTCGCTAGACGTGATACCGATGATGTGATCGTTGACACTGATGAAGACTCAATGTTATCTTCAGAAGTGCCAGGCAAGCAAAACCCCCTTGTTCATTCCGATAAAATCCCACTCTCTCGCTCCTGCTCTCTTTTACTGCATTAGGACAACAACGACATATTTTTTACTTGCTGCGGTAGCTGAACCCCTTTATCCTTTGCATGACCTGTCATTGCCACAGTAAATAGATGAAACCCACTAGCATGAGTAGGAGTTGTTTGAGCCCTGATGTGCCTACTCATTCATGCTTGTTGTCATGCCTGCTATTGCTTAGAGTTGAGTCAGGTCTGATTCATCGGGGATGAATCAGAGGCGTGTGAACATGTCCCAATGTGTGTGAGCTAAGTGTGTGAACACGATTTGGTAAAGGTAGCGGTGAGAGGCCATGTAGGAGTACATGGTGGGTTGTCTCATTGCAGCCGTCCTCAGGAACTGAGTTCTGTGTTTGTGATCCATGACCAGCTACTACCACACATTGGAATGCTTAAGTGCCCCTCTCGACTTATTAATCAACATGATCTCTGTCCAGGAGTTGCAACTAGTTTCTGGTGTTTGTAGGTAGTGTTAGTAGTCTACCAAGTGGCACCCGGTACAGGTGGGCTTGGGACAGACTAGGCACAGTGGCCCGGTGTACCAAGTGGCACCCGGTTGGTGGGCTTGGGAACCCTGCACACATCGTTTGGGGCCGTAAGCGACACCCCGGCCGGATCTCCTTGCGGATGGAACCTGAATAGGCGATAAACCTGGACTAGAGACTTGTTCGGTTAGTCAGGTCGTGGCCGACTCCCTCGCCCAGCTTCCGCTTGAAAGTTGCCGAGGTACATGACGTGTACAGGGAGGTAAGTGGCGAGAGCGTGTGTGAAGAAGTACACCCCTGCAGGGTTATCATCATCTATTCGAATAGCCGGATTCCTCGGATATGGAAACGTGGACCCCTTATATCAGTTCATAGACAAGTGAAAGTGGATACTCTAAAATACGCAAGATAAGCGTGAGTGCTATGGATGGCGTTCTCGTAGGGAGACGGGAGCGGATCCATAGTGGTGTATTGATATGGTGAATATGTGGACTCGTGTGCGCCACCTCCAAAGAGTTACTTGCAGTCATAGTTCAGGATAGCCACCGAGTCAAAGCTGGCTTGCTGCAGTCAAACTCCACCATCCCCTTTGTTGATAATGATGCATGTGTAGATAGATCTGATGTAAGTCTTGCTGGGTACATTTGTACTCACGTTTGCCTATTTTATGTTTTTGCAGAGAGACTTCAGTCTCACTAGTAGTTCTGCTTGGACTTCGACGTTTAGCTTGATACCTGAGCTACGATCTTGTGCCCTCGGCAGGATCTGGTAGATAGTCAGGCTTCTCAGCCTTTTTTCATTTATAGATGTCTGTACCCAGACATGATAGCTTCCTCTTGTGCTTGACTTGTATGCTCTGATTGTTGGGTCATGAGACCCATGTTTGTAATATCTCGCTCCTCGGAGCCTATTGAATAAACACTTGAGTCGTAGAGTCATTTTGTGATGCCATGTTGTATTGCACATATCGAGCATATTGTGTGTATGTTATTGAAATGCTTGGTATGTGTGGGATCTGACTATCTAGTTGTTTATCTTTAGTAGCCTCTCTTACCGGGAAATGTCTCCTAGTGTTTCCACCGAGCCATGGTAGCTTGCTACTGCTCCGGAACACTTAGGCTGGCCGGCATGTGTCCTTCTTCGTTCCTGTGTCTGTCCCTTCGGGGAAATGTCACGCGATGAATACCGGAGTCCTGCTAGCCCGCTACAGCCCGGTTCACCGGAGTCCTGTTAGCCCAGTGCTACAGCCTGGATTCACTCGTTGATGACCGACACGTTCGATGCTGGGTCATGGATGCCTGTCCCTGTAAGTTAGTGCCACTTTGGGTTTACGACTAGCCATGTCAGCCCGGGCTCCTTATCATATGGATGCTAGCGACACTGTCATATACGTGTGCCAAAAGGCGCAAACGGTCCCGGGTAAAGGTAAGGCGACACCCGTGGGAATACCGTGCGTGAGGCCGCAAAGTGATATGAAGTGTTACATGCTAGATCTATGTGGCATTGAGTCGGGGTCCTGACACTTTCTCACTCATAGCAATGCTAAGAGTCTGTTGGAATTATATTAGCGATTACTGCATTATTTATGAAATCTTGCAGATAGGATGTAGAAACATTGTTTCCTCGACGATTTTCTTGAGGAAAGGTTGTATGTGATACAACCGGAAGGTTTTGTCAATCCTGAAAGATGCTAATAAGTATGCAAAGCTCCAGCAATCCTTCTAAGGACTGGAGTAAGCATCTCGGAGTTGGAATGTATGCTTTGATGATGATCAAAGATTTTGGGTTTATACAAAGTTTATGAGAAACTTGTATTTCCAAAGAAGTGAGTGGGAGCACTATAGAATTTCTGATGAATATATGTTGTTGACATGTTGTTAATCAGAAATGACGTAGAATTTCTGGAAAGCATATAGGGTTATTTGGAAAGTGTTTTTCAATGGAAAGCCTGGATTAAGCTACTTGAACATTGAGCATCAAGATCTATAAGAAGAGATCAAAATGCTTAATGGTACTTTCAAATGAGCACATACCTTGACATAATCTTGAAGGTGTTCAAGATGGATCAGTCAAAGAAGGAGTTCTTGCCTGAGTTGTAAGGTATGAAGTTAAGACTTAAAGCTCGACCACGGCAGAAGAAAGAGGAAGGACGAAGGTCGTCCCCTATGCTTTTGTCATAGGCTCTATACGGTATGCCATGCTGAGTACCGCACCTGATGCGTGCCTTGCCACATATCTGGCAAGAGGGTACAAAGGTAATCTAGGAGTAGATCACCAGATAGCGGTCTAAATTATCCTTAGAGGAATAAGGATATGTTTCTCGGTTATGGAGGTGATAAAGAGTTCAACGTAAAGAGTTATGTCGATGCAAGCTTAACACCTATCCGGATAGCTCTGAGTAGAGATACCGGATACGTATAATGGAGCAACAATTTAGAATAGGTCCATGTAGAACAGTTATTTGAAATGGCTCCAAATATAGCGTAGTAGCTGCATCTACAAGATGACATAGAGATTTGCGAAGTACATACGGATCTGAATGTTGCAGACCCGTTGACTATAACCTCTCTCACAAGCATAACATGATCAAACCCAGAACTCTTTGGGTGTTAGTCACATGGGGATGTGACCTTGAGCGTTAATCACATATCGATGTGAACTGGATTATTGACTCTAGTGCAAGTGGGAGACTGTTGGAAATATGCCCTAGAGGCAATAATAAATTGGTTATTATTATATTTCCTTGTTCATGATAATCGTTTATTATCAATGCTAGAATTGTATTGATAGGAAACTCAGATACATGTGTGGATACATAGACAACACCATGTCCCTAGTAAGCCTCTAGTTGACTAGCTCATTGATCAATAGATGGTTACGGTTTCCTGACCATGGACATTGGATGTCGTTGATAACGGGATCACATCATTAGGAGAATGATGTGATGGACAAGACCCAATCCTAAGCATAGCACTAGATCGTGTAGTTTGTATGCTAAAGCTTTTCTAATGTCAAGTATCATTTCCTTAGACCATGAGATTGTGCAACTCCCGGATACCGTAGGAGTGCTTTGGGTGTGCCAAACGTCACAACGTAACTGGGTGGCTATAAAGGTACACTACGGGTATCTCCGAAAGTGTCTGTTGGGTTGGCACGAATCGAGACTGGGATTTGTCACTCCGTGTGACGGAGAGGTATCTCTGGACCCACTCGGTAGGATATCATCATAATGTGCACAATGTGGTCCTTGATTAAGTCCTTGACATCGTGGTTCATCCGATGAGATCATCGTGGAACATGTGAGAGCCAACATGGGTATCCAGATCCCGCTGTTGGTTATTGACCGGAGAACGTCTCGGTCATGTCTGCATGTCTCCCGAACCCGTAGGGTCTACACACTTAAGGTTCGATGACGCTAGGGTTATAAAGGAAGTTTGTATGTGGTTACCGAATGTTGTTCGGAGTCCCGGATGAGATCCCGGATGTCACGAGGAGTTCCGAAATGGTCCGGAGGTAAATATTTATATATGGGAAGTCCTGTTTTGGTCACCGAAAAGGTTTCGGGGTTTATCGGTAATGTACCGGGACCACTTGAGGGGTCCGGGGGTCCACCGGGGGAGGCCATGGGCCCCAGAGGCATACATGGGCCAAGTGTGAGAAGGCACCAGCCCCTAGGTGGGCTGGGGCACCTCCCACTAAGGCCCATGCGCCTAGAAGGGGAGAGGGGGCAAACCCTAAGGGCAGATGGGCCCTAAGGCCCATACTCCCTGCGCCTCCCTCTCCTCCCCCCTTGTGGCCGCCACCCATAGATGGGTTTGGAGTTGCCGCCCCTCTAGGGGTGGGAACCCTAGAGGGGGCGCACCCTCCTCCCCTTCCCCTATATATATGAGGCCTAGGGGCTGCCCAATACACGCGATCTGGTCTCTGCCTGTTGGTGCAACCCTCCCTCTCTTTCTCCTCATATCTCGCGGTGCTTGGCGATGCCCTGCAGGATTTCCACGCTCCTCCATCACCACCATGCCGTTGTGCTGCTGCTGGATGGAGTCTTCCTCAACCTCTCCCACTCTCCTTGCTGGATCAAGGCATGGGAGACGTCACCGGGCTGTATGTGTGTTGAACGCGGAGGTGCCGTCCGTTCGGCACTAGGATCATCGGTGATTTGGATCACGACGAGTACGACTCCATCAACCCCGTTCTCTTGAACGCTTCCTCTTAGCGATCTACAAGGGTATGTAGATGCACTCTCCATCCCCTCGTTGCTGGTTTCTCCATAAATAGATCTTGGTGACACGTAGGAAAATTTTGAATTTCTGCTACGTTCCCCATCAAAGATATCCCAACATGCGACACGGTCCCGATCACCCCCAACTGGGCACCACTACAGATCATCAGGAAAGGAAACATAGTATCATTGAGAGTCCTCGTCGAACTCCCACTTGAGCTCAAGCGTGTCACCTCGAGCGGAATCATCAGGCCCTGCATCTGGTGTAATAGTAATCTGTGAGCCACAGGGACTCAGCAATCTCGCACCCACGCGATCAAGACTATTTAAGCTTATAGGTAAGGCAAGGTAAAATAGGTGGTGATGCAGCAAGCGACTAGCAAATATGGTGGCTATCCTGTTCGCAAAAGAGAGCGAGAAGAGGATGCAAAGCGCGAGCGAGAAACTAGAGGAAAACCTGCGCAAGACATTACTCCAACACCGTGTCCACTTCCCGGACTCCACCGAGAAGAGGCCATCACGGTAACTCACACGGTTGATTCATTTTAATTAAGTTAAGGTTCAAGTTATCTACAACCGGACATTAACAAATTCCCATCTGCCCATAACCGCGGGCACGGCTTTCGAAAGTTCAAATCCCTGTAGGGGAGTCCCAACTTAGCCCATGACAAGCTCTCACGGTCAACGAAGGAATAGACCTCCTCCCGTGACGTTCCGATCAGACTCGGTACCTCGGTTCTTCAAGACACTTCGACAGGTTAAAACAAGACCAGCAACACCGCCCGAATGTGCCGACAAATCCCGATAGGAGCTGCACATATCTCGTTCTTAGGGAACACTCAGATGAGACTAGCTACGAGTAAAACCAACCCTCAAGTTTCCCCGAGGTGGCCCCGCAGGCAG